>NC_064846.1:82820765-83121065 GCF_024166365.1 Elephas maximus indicus | reverse complement strand
TACTTTACCAAGCATGATGTCATTCTTCAGGGACTGGTCCCTCCTGAAAACATGCCCAAAGTATCCTCACTATCCTTACTTCTAAGAAGCATTGTGGATGTAGTTCTTCAAAGACACATTTTTTTCATTCTTCTCGCAGTCCATGGTGTATTCGATATTCTTCACCAACACCATAATTCAAAGGCATCGATTCTTCTTCAATATTCCTTATTTATTGTCCAGCTTTTGCATGGTACACCTTAGTCCTCAAAGTGACGTCTTTGCTTTTCAACACTTTAAAGAAGTCTTTTGCAGCAGGTTTGCCAAATGCAATGCATCGTTTGATTTCTTAAGTGCTGACTCCATGGCGTTGATTTTGGATACAAGTAAAATGAAATCTTTGACAACTTCAATCTTTTCTCCATTTATCATGATGTTAGTTATTGGACCAGTTGTGAAGTACTACTCACCTACAAAGACTAGTGATAAATTCTCAAAACACATTCTAATATAGATGAATCTGGAGGACATTATGCTGAGTTTAATAAGTCAATCACAAAAGGATAAATATTGTATGACCTTGCTTTTATAAAAAGACGAGAATAGGTATACATACAGAAAGCACGTTCTTTGGTGGTTAAGAGGGATGGAAGACGGAGGGAGGGGGAATCACTTTCTAGAGAGTTGTTGCTGCTGTTAGGTGCCATCAAGTCAGTTCTGACTCATAACGACCCTATGTACAACAGAAAAACACTGGCCGGTCCTGTGGCATTCTCACAATTGTTATGCTTGAGTCCTTTTGTTCCAGCCACTTTGTCAATCCATTTTGTAGAGGGTCTTCCTCTTTTTTGCTGACCCTCTTCTTTACTACGCATGATGTCCTTCTCCAGGGACTGGTCCCTCTTGGTAACATATAAAAAACATGTGAGACGAAGTCTCCCCATCCTCGCTTCTAAAGAGCATACTGGCTGTACTTCTTCCTAGACAGATTTGTTCATTCTTCTGGCAGTCCATAGTATATACAATATGCTTTGGCAATAATGTAATTCAAAGCCATCAATTCTTCTTTGGTCTTCCTTATTCATTGTCCAGCTTTCTCGCATGCATATGAGGCAATGGAAAACACCATGGCTTGGGTCAGGTGCACTCTTAGTTCTTAAAGTGATATCTTTGCTTTTTAACACTTTAAGGAAACCTTGTAGCAGATTTCCGTATGCAATGCTTCCTTTGATTTCTTGACTGCTGCCTTCATGGGCATTGATTGTGGATCCAAGTAAAATGAAATTCTTGACAGCTTCAATTATTTTCTCCATTTATCATGAAGTTGCTTATTGGTCCAGTTGTGAGGAATTTTGTTTTCCATATGTTGAGGTGTAACCATACTGAAGGCTGTAGTCTTTGATCTTCATCAGTAAGTGCTTCAAGTCCTCTTCACTTTCAGCAAGCAGTGTTGTATCTTCTGCATATCCCAGGTAGTTAATGAGACTTCCTCAAATCCTGATGCCATGTTCTTCCTCATATAGCCCACCTTCTTGGATTATTTACTCAGCATACAGATTGAACAAGTATGGTGAAAGGATCCAACTCTGACGCATGCCTTTTCTGACTTTAAACCATGCACTATCCCTTTGTTCTGTTCGAACAATGGCCTCTTAGTCTACGTACAGGTTTCCTCATAAGCACAATTAAGTGTTCTGGAATTCCAATTCTTTGTGATGTTATCTATAATTTGTTATGATTCATATAGTCGAATGCCTTTAAATAGTTGATAAAACAGAAGTAAACATCTTTCTGGTATTCTCTGCTTTCAGCCAAGATCAATCTGACATCAGCAATGATATCCCTCATTCGATGTCCTTTTCTGAATCCAGCTTCTATTTCTAGCCATTGCCTGTCAATGGACTGCTGGAAATTTTTTGAATGATCTTCACCAAAATTTTACTTGTGCGTGACATTAGTGATATTGTTGGATAAATTCCACATGCTGTTGTATCACCTTTCTTTGGAATGGGCACAAATAGGGATCTCTTCCAGTCAGTTACCAGGTAGCTGTCTTCCAAATTTCATCGCATAGATTAGTGAGCACTTTCAGTGCTGCATCCATTTGTTGAATCATCAACATCTCAATTAGTATTCTGTCAAATCCTGGAGACTTTTTTCTCACCAATGCCTTTAGTGCAGCTTGGACTTCTTCCTTCAGTACCAAGCAGCTCTTGAACATATGCTACCTCTGGAAATTGCTGAACATAGATCCATTCCTTATGGTACAATGACTGTGTATTCCTTTCATCTTCTTTTGATTCTTCCTGCATCGTTTAATATTTTTCCTGTAAAATCCTCAATATTGCAACTGGAGGCTTGAATTTTTTTCTTCAGTTCTTTCAGCTTGAGAAATGCCAAGCATGTTCTTCTCTTTTGGTTTTCTAACTCCAGGTCCTTATACATTTCATTATAATATTTACTTTGTCTTCTGGATCTGCTCTTTGAAATCTTCTGTTCAGCTCACCTATGTGATAATTTCTTCCTTTCACTTTAGCTACTCTATGTTCAAGAGCAAGTTTCAGAATCTCTTCTGAGCATCCAATTTGGCCTTTTCTTTCTTGTTTTTTAATGACCATTTGCTTTCTTTGTGTATGATGTCATTCCACGATTTGTCTGGTCTACAATATTAGTGTTCAATGTGTCAGATCTATTCCTGAGATGGTCTCTAAATTCAGGTGGAATATACTCAAAGTTGTATTTTGGCTCTCCTGGACTTGTTCAAATTTTCTTCAGTTTCAGATTGTAGCTGCATAGGAACAATTTATGGTCTGTTCTATAGTCAGCCCCTGGCCTTGTTCTGATTGATAATATACAGCTTTTCCATCATCTGTTCCACAGATACAGTTGATTTGATTCCTATGTATTCCATCTGCTGAGGCCCAAGTGTAGAGTCACCATTTATGTTGTTGTTTGTCAGTTTGTCATACTGTGGTGGCTTGTGTATTGTTGTGATGCTAGAAGCTTTGCCACTGATAATTCAAATACCAGCAGGGTCACTCATGGTGGACAGGTTTCAGCTAAGCTTACAGACTAAGACAGACAAGAAGAAAGACCTGGCAGCAGGCTTCTGAAAATATTAGCCAGTCAAAATCTTATAAATAGCAGTAGAACATTGTCTGATATAGTGCTGGGAAATGAGCCCCTCAGGTTGGAAGGCACTCAAACCACAACTGAGCAACAGCTTCCTCCTCAGAGTAGAGCTGACCTGAATGATATGGATGAAGTCAAGCTTTGGGGACCTTCATTTGCTGAAGTAGCACAATTCAAAATGAGAAGAAACAGTTGCAAACATCCATTAATAATCAGAAAGTGGAATGTATGAAGTATGAATCTAGGAAAATTGGAAATCATCAAAGATGAAATGCATAAATCAATATTCTAGGCATTAGTTAGCTGAAATGGACTGGTATTTACCATTTTGAATTGGACAATCATGTGGTCTACTATGCCAGGGATGACAAAATGAAGAGGAATGTTGCTGCATATATGGTCAAAAAGAACATTTTAAGGTATATCCTGAAGTACAACGCTGTCAGTGGTAGTATAATATCTATATGCCTATGAGGAAGACAAGTTAATATGACTATTATTCAAATTTATGAACCAATCGCTAACGCCAAAGATGAAGAAACTGAAGATTTTTTTTACCAACTTCTGCAGTCTGAAATTGATCAAACATGCAATCAAATGCATTGATAATTACTGGTATTTGGAATGTGAAAGTTGTAAACAAAGAAAAAGGATCAGTAACTGGAAAATATGGCCTTGGTGATATTTTGCAAGGACAAAGACTTCTAGAGAGTAGACATTTTTATTTTTGGTGATGGGAAAGGGAATACCAAATGCAAGTGAAGTCTACACAACTTGAACACAGTAAATGATGACCCTAAGAAGTACACAAGAATAAGGACATTTTTGGTAAACACTAAAACATATACAATTTTGCAAAAACAGCTATAACAACCAAAATGTATGTGTATGGTTACATAGGTAGATATGTATGAATACATGTGTATAGGAAGGTACATATGAGTATATACATGTGCATGTATACCTGTATCTGTAGACATATGCAGATATATGTTTATGTGTGATACATATATATCCATATATATATATATATAAAAGCACACGTGGGACAGAGTTACAGACACTTTCTAGACATAACCAAACACCACTCAATATTGGTTTACTGGATTTGAAGGCTTAGGCCCATAGTTTTTAGGACAAGTCAGTCAATTGGTGTAATGTAGCTCATAAAGTTTATGCTCTACATTCTAGTTTGGTTGAGTATTGTCTGGGGTATTAAAAGCTTGTTAGTAGCCATCTAAGATACAGCTCTTGGTCTCTACTTGTCTGGATCAAAAGAAAAAGAAGGAAACCAAAGACTCAAAGAAGAAACTACAGGGCTAATAGCTCACATGAACCACGTCTTCATCTATCCTGAGACTAGAACTAGATAGTGCCTGGCTACCACTACTGACCATTCTGACCAGGAACACAATAGATGGTCATGGATAGAATGCGAAAAAAAAATATAGAACAAAACTCAAATTATTAAAAAAAAAAGCCATACTTACTGAACCAGTAGAGACTAGAGAAACTCCAGAGCCTGTCGCCCTGAGATACCCTTTAAACATGGAACTGAAACCACTTCCAGAGGTCACCTCTCAGCTAAAAACAGATTGGCTCATAAAATAAACAATATAACCAGTGAGTACAGCATTCTTTTCAGAAAAATCATCTCTACGAGACCAAATGACCAACATTTACCCTGAAGCAAAGAGGAGGCAGGGAAACTAGATAGATGAAAATGAAAGATCCAGAATGGAAATAAAATGAGACTGTTGACATACTGTAAAAAATGCAACCAATGTCACTGAACAATATGTAAAGAAATTGTTAAATGGGAACCTAATTTGCTGTGTAAACTTTCACCAGAGATACAATAAAATATTATTAAAAAAAAATAAACATCATAGCCAATTGTGAACTGAAGTCCTAGAGCATGAGGAGAATAAACTGTTAAAAATACCAATAACAAGAAAACGAATATCAGCTGTCCCTTAGGGAGAGTTTGTAATTGCTGCACTCAGTGGATTTTCAAAAGAAGCTATGTGGATGAACACATGCCAAAACAAGAAAGACACATTTCAAACATTCTTGTACATGCAAGATGCATAAAAAAATCTTTGATGCCAAGTGACAAGCTCCATGTTAACCAACCATAGCTAATAGGGGTAATGTCAGGACATCCTGGCTGATGCACATACTTTTGTCCATCAGTCAGTCCCACGGAGGAGATAATAATTTACGGAAAGGCCTCCTAGTCCAAACGTTGAGTTTGCATTTGAATTTTGAGTTTGAATTTTTGCTTTCTCTCCACCAAGGAAATAAACCAAATGATACCTATGTTTGGAATACTTAGGCTTAGATTTCAATGTTCTAGTTTAGTTCCAGTTTAATAGCTTTAAACATACGGAGAGATTTGGCTCTAGCTCAAATTAAATTCTGTGTGTGTGTAAAACATGTTCATTCAGTTCATAACTCAGTACAATCTATGAATATTTTGTTTTTTGCTGTGGGGCTTAGCCAACCAGCAAAATTTCTTTTGGCTACAAGGTCATGTCTACCTCAGTTCATGCCCTGCCCTCCACAAAACAGAAAAGCAGCTAAAAGTTTTTTAAATAAGGGCTTTCAACAAATTCTTATTCCAACCATTTTCCTCCCCCCTAGTGTGGTGCAGTGGTTAAGAGTTCAGTTGCTAACCAAAAAGTCAGCAGTTCAAATCCACCAGCCACTCACTGGAAACCATAGGAGGCAGTTCTACTCTGTCCTATAGGTTCACTATGAGTTCAAATCAACTAGATGGCAACGGGTTTTGGCCTTCCTCCCAATGATGAAGGTAAGCAAGGTTCTAAATACGTTTCAAGTCCTGCATCCTCTGATTGGTCCCAGACAAAGAGTTGCATATCTGGAGAAGCAAACTGGAGCATCGTTTCCTGTGTGAGCCAACCAACATCTTCAGACACAGCAAGCGTCTATGTGGTCAAATTATGTGCCAGAAGACAAGGTTGGGCTGAGAAAATGCAAATGCAGGGGATCTAAAATGTTAAGAGGCTGACTAGTAATATCATTGTATAAAAAATTTGTTAATAGGAGGCGAGGCTAAGATGGAAGGGTAGTCAGATGCTTCCAGTGATCCCTTTTACAACAAAGACCCCCCCAAAAAAAACAAGTGAAATGATTATACATATAACAAGCTATCAGTGGGTTATAACAAGCTAGGAGCCCTGAACACCAAAGGCAAAATTAGAAAACAGGCTGAGCAACAGGGGGAGTAAGAGATGGTTCAGAAGCAGAGAGAAGTTGCCAGACCTGAATCAACAGGAACCCTCAGGCACCATTTCCTGGTGCAACTGCAGTGGGGCTGGCAGTATTGTTCCAGATGCAGTTTCCTCAGGGAGAGACAGCCAGCAGCACAGCCTGCTGACATCTCCAGAAGCAGAGAAGAAAAGCGCTCTTGGCAAAACCTAAGTACTTGCATATATTTTACCACACCCCAGCCCCCAGCCAGCTTCAGTGGCTGTCAATTTCCCTGAGCCTGAGATAGGTCCTGCTGAGCATCCTGAGCCATTCTTCTGGCCTTGGAGAAGGAATAAATTCACAATTGGGGGAAAAGATAATCTGCCACCTCCACTAAGCTGGGGAGCTCAGGACAGAAGTGGCTCCTGTCCAGGTATAAATGGTCCATAGATTTTGAATACCTTTCTCCCTGCATGAACCTGTGTGGGCCTATTTCAGGAGAATAGACCCTTGTTAGTAGACTGCAATTGTTTCAGCTGTGCGATGGAGAGGTGGGTGCTTGATGTTTGACACCACTTTGCCTATTAAACAGGGTCCTCACCTGCCCACATTGGGGGCCTAAGGACTGGGGGCTCCACCCACATCACCTAACCAACTGATACAGGGGTCCAAGGATAACTGGTAACTCCCAGTCCTTACAACCAAAAGCAATGGGTGCCCGTGGTCCGTCTGCAAAACCCACCCACCTGTGCACTCTAGGAAACAGGGATGTGCTTTCCTCACAGATACTCAGGGGACAACTGTCAGCTCCCTGCCTTGTTCAGAGCATGACCCACTACCGCAACCAGATATCAGTGCCTACACCAATCACCCTTGCTCTTCTTAGACTGTAGGACAGAGCCTGTACCACACAGTTGATGACCAACTACCTGGACACCTCAGCTGAATCCATACAAGAAAAGTGAATGGACTCCTAGGCTCATATACCTAATAAGAGCAGTAGCCATCTGGTACAGGATGTTAGAGCTTCAAAGGCAAAAAATAATCAAGCTAGCTCACTCAAGCAGCCTATTTCGGCATAACAAAATAAAACAAGAAGCTAGGGTACAGTAAGCAAACATAAAAAACACTAATACAATAACTTATAGAAGGCTCAGAGACAATGGTCAGTACCCAATCACATAAAGAAGCAGACCATGATCAGTTCAACAAGCTCTCAAAACAAAGAACCAAGGGATCTTCTGGATGAAGGTGACTTCCTGGAATTATCAGATACAGAATGCAAAAGATTAATATACAGAACTCTTGAAGACATCAGGAAGGAGATAATGCAATATGCAGAATAAGCCAAGGAACACAAAGATAAAGCAGTTGAAGAAATTAAAGGTTACTCAAGAACATAATGAGAAATTTAATAAGCTCCAAGAATCCATGGAGAGACAGCAATCAGAAGTTCAGAAGAAACAAAAAAATTTTTTTTAAATGCAGAATTAGACAACTCAATAGAAAGAGGAGCAGAATTGAGCAAGTGGAAGGCAGAACTGATGAGCTTGAAGATAAAGCACTTGGCACTGAGATATTTGAAGAAAAATCAGATAAAAGGATTAAAAAAAGAAGAAAACTTAAGAAACATGTGGGATGCTATCAAGAGAAATAACCTACGAGTGATTGGAGTAACAGAATAGAGAGGGATAACAGAAAATGCAGAGAGAATTGTTGAAGACTTGTTGGCAGAAAACTTTCCTGATATTGTGAAAGATGAGAAGATATCGATCCAAGATGCTCATAGGACTCCACATAAGGTAAATCTCAATAGAAAGTCACCAAGACATATTATAATCAAACTTGGCAAAACCAAAGATAAAGAGAGGATTTTAAGAGCAGTTAGGGATAAACAAAAAGTCACCTACAAAGGTGAGTCAATAAGAATAAGCACGGACTACTTTTTTTTTTTTACTCAGCAGAAACCATGCAGACAAGAAGACGAAGGGATGACTTATATAAAGCATTGAAGGAAAAAAATTGCCAGTCAAGAATCATATATCCAGTAAAACTGTCTCTCAAATATGAAGGATAAAATAGGACATTTCCAGATAAACAGAATGTTAGAGAATTAGTAAAAAAAAAAAAAACAAGAAATACTAAAAAGAATCCTCCAGTTAGAAAATCGGTAACATCAGATAAAATCCCAAGACTAGAGCACATGACAGAGCAATGAGATGTCAACCCAGATAGGGAAATCACAAAAATAAATCAAGATAAAAAAATGCTCAGACAGGGGAACAGAGATGTCATTAAGCAAAAGTAGACAACATTAAAACAAAAAAGAGGGACTAAGAAATGTAGCCACAGATCTTTCATATGGAGAGGAAAACAAGGCAATATAAATAAATAAATAAAAGTTTGGTTTAAACTTAGAAAAACAGGGGTAAATATTAAGGTAACCACAAAGGAGACTCTTCAAAATAAAAAAAAACAAGAAAAAAACAGACACAGCAGAAACAAAATCAACCACAATGAATAAGAGAAAAAGACAATATATAAAGATAAATTACTCAGCACAAAAAATTAAGTGGGAAAAAGAAACTGTCAACAACACACACAAAAAAAAAACATCAAAATGACAGCACTAAACTCATCGCTATCCATAATTATGTGAATGTAAATGGACTAAATGCACCAATAAAAAGACAGAGAGTGGCAGAATGGATAGAAAAACATGATCCATCTATATGCTGCTTACAAGAGACACACCTTAGACTTAGAGACACAAACAAATTAACACTCAAAGGATGGAAAAATATATCAAGCAAACAACAATCAAAAAAGAGCAGGAGTGGCAATATTAATTACTGACAAAATAGACTTTAAAATCCACCACAAAGGATAAGGAAGGACACTATATAACCACTAAAGGGACAATATACCAGGAAAAAAAGGGTCCACCAAAAACCAAACCCATTGCAGTCGAGTCAATTCCTACTCATATCGACCCTATAGGATAAAGTAGAACTGCCCCATAGAGTTTCCAAGGAGCACCTGGCAGGTTCAAATTGCTGACCCTTTGGTTAGCAGCCATAGCACTTAACCACTACGCCACCAGGGTTTCCACCAGGAGGGTATAACCATATTAAATATTTATGCACCCAATGACATGGCTGCAAGATACATAAAGTCTAAAAGCATAGAAAAGTGAGATAGACAGCTCTAAAATTACAGTAGGAGACTTCAACACAACTTTCGGTGAAGGACAGAACATCTAGAAAGGAGCTCAATAAAGACATGGAAGATCTAAATGCCATGATCACCCATCTTGATCTCACAGACATATACAGAACACTCCACCCAACAGCAGCCAAGTAGACTTCATTTTCCAATATACATGGCACATTCTCCAGAATAGGCCACATATTATGCCACAAAGCAAGACTTAACAGAATCCAAAACATCAAAAATTTTACAAAGCATCTTTTCTGATCATAAAGCCATGAAGGTAGAAATCAACAACAGAAAAAGCAAGGAAAAAAATCAAAATACATGGAAACTGAACAACACCTTGTGCAAAAACTACTGGGTTATAGAAGAAATTAAGGACAGAATAAAGAAATTCACAGAATCAAATGAGAATGAAAACACATTCTACCAGAACTTTGGGGACACAGCAAAAGCAGTGCTCAGAGGTCAATTTATAGCAATAAATGCACACATCCAAAAAGAAAAAAGGGCAAAAAGCAAAACATTAACTCTACAACTTGAAAACAAAGAAGAAGAGAGCAGCAAAAGAAGCCTTCGGGCAACAGAAGAGAGGAAATAATAAAAATTGAAAAGATAAAATTGATAAACCATCGGCCAAACTGACAAAAGAAAAACAGGAGATGAAGCATATAAGCCAAATAAGAAATGAGGTGGGTGATATCACAACAGACCCAAGTGAAATTAAAAGAATCATAACAGAATACTAGAAAAATTGTACTGTAACAGATTTGAAAACCTAGAGGAAATGGCTAAATTTCTTGAAACACACTACCTACCTAAACAAACACAAACAGAAGTAGAACAACTCAATAAACCTATAACAAAAGAAGAGATTGAAAAGGTAATTTAAAAACTCTTAAGAAAAAAAAAAAAAAACCCTGGCCCTGATGGCTTCACTGGAGAATTCTACCAAACTTTCAGAGAAGAGTTAACACCGTTGCTATTAGAGGTATAGAAAAAGCATAGAAAAGGATGGGATACTCCCAAACTCACTCTATGAAGCCACCAGAGCAATTAGGCTAGAAAAAGAAATAAAGGACGTTCAAATTGATACGAAAGAAGTAAATGTATCCCTATTTGTGGATGATATGATCTTATACAGAGAAGACCAAAAAGAATTCACAGGTTTCAGCAAAGTATCAGGGCACAAGACGTTGTTGTTGTTAGGTGCCGTCGAGTCAGTTCCGATACATAGCAACCCTATGCACAACAGAACGAAACACTGCCCAGTCCTGAGCCATCCTTACAATCATTGTCATGCTTGAGCCCATTGTTGCAGCCACTGGGTCAATCCACCATGTAGAAGGTCTTCTTTTCTGCTGACCCTCTATTTTACCAAGCATGATGTCCTTCTCCAGGGACTGATCCTTCCTAACAACATGTCCAAAGTACGTAAGACACAGTCTCACTACCCTTACTTCTAAGGAGCATTCTGGTTGTACTTCTTCCAAGACAGATTTGTTCGTTCTTTTGGCAGTCCATGGTATACTCAATATTCTTCACCAACACCACAATTCAAAGGCATCAATTCTTCTTCAGTCTTCCTTATTCATTGTCCAGCTTTCACATGGGTATTATGCAATTGAAAATACCATGGCTTGGGTCAGGCACACCTTAGTCTTTGTGACATCTTTGCTTTACAACACCTTAAAGATGTCCTTTGTAGCAGATTGGCCCAATGCAATGCATCTTTTGATTTCTTGACTGCTGCTTCCATGGGTGTTTGTGGATCTAAGTAAAATGAAATCCTTGACAACTTCAATCTTTTCTCCATTTATCATGATGTTGCTTATTGGTCCAGTTGTGAGGATTTTTGTTTTCTTTATGTTGAGGTGTAATTCATACTGAATGCTGTGGTCATTGATCTTCATTAGTAAGTGCTTCAAGTCCTCTGAAGTGAAAATCTTATGAATAGCAGAGGTTACAAGATAAACATACAAATTCAGTTGGATTCTTCTATACCACCAAAGAGAACATCAAAGAGGAAATCACCAAAGCAATAGCATTTACAATAGCCCCAAAGAAGATAAAATACTTAAGAATAAATTGAACGAGAGATGTAAAAGAACTATACAAAAAGAACTACAAGACAGTAGAGCAAGAAACCAAAAGAGACCTACATAAGTGGAAAAACATACCTCACTCATGGATAGGAAGACTCAACATTGTGAAAATGTCAATTCTACCCAAGCGATCTACAGATACAATGTAATCCCAATCCAAATTCCAATGACATTTTTTAATAGGATGGAGAAACAAATCACCAACTTCATATGGAAAGGGAAGAGACCCCGGATATGTAAAGCATTACTGAAGAAGAACAAAGTGAGAGGTCTCACACTACCTGATAGTAGAGTCTATTATGCAGCCACAATATTCAAACAGCCTGGTACCGGTACAACAATAGATATATAGATCAATGGAACAGAATTGAGAATCCAGACATAAATCCATCCACATATGAGCAGCTGATATTTGACAAAGACCCAAAGTCAGTTAAATGGGGAAAAGAGAGTCTCTTTAACAAATGGTGCTGGCATAACTGGATATCCATCTGTAAAAAAATTAAACGACCATTCCTCACACCATGCACAAAAACTAACTCAAAATGGATCAAAAACCTAAATATAAAATCTAAAATGATAAAGATCATGGAAGAAAAAATAGGGACAATGCTAGAAGTCCTAATACATGGCATAAACAGAATATAAAACGTAACTAAAAATGCACGAACACCAGAAGAGAAACTAGATCCTTATGCTCATCCAAAGTCTTCACCTAAAGAATAAAAAGACGACCTACAGACTGGGCAAAAATTTTTGGCTATGATATATTCATTCAGGGTCTAATCTCTAAAATCTACGAAATACTATGAAACCTCAACCACAAAAATACAAATAACCCAATTAAAAATGGGCAAAGGATATGAACAGTCACTTCACCAAAGACGACATTCAGGCAGCTAACACATACTTGAAGAAATGCTCATTGGTCATTAGAGAAATGCAAATCAAAACTACAATGAGATACCATCTCACTCCAACAAGACTACCATTAATGGAAGAACACAAATAATAAATGATACAGAGGTTGTGGAGAGACCGGAACACTTATACACTGCTGGTGGGAATGTAAAATCGTACAATCACTTTGGAATTAATTTGGTGCTTCCTTAAAAAGCACCATACTATCCAGCAATCCCATTCCTTGGAATATTTCTAGAGAAATGAGAGCCATCACGGGAATAGATATACACACACCCATGTTCATTGCAGCACACTTCACAATAGCAAAATGATGGAAACAACCTAGGCGCCCATCAATGGACGAATGGATAAACAAATTATGGTATGTTACGCAATGGAGTACTAAGCAATGATAAAGAACAACGACGAATCCACAAAACTTCTCATAGCATGGATGAATCTGGAAGGTATTATGCTGAGTGAAATTAGTAGCAAAAGGAGAAACATTGTATGAGATCACTATTACAAGAACTCATGAAAAGCTTTAAACACAGAAGAAAACGTTCTTTGATGGCTACGAGGGTGGGGCGGGAGGGAGAGTGGTGTTCACTAACTAGATAACCCGTAAGAGTAGACAAGAATTATCTTAGGTGAAGGGCAGGACAACATACAATACAGGGGAAGTCAACAAAACTGGACTAAAGCAATAGTTAAGAAGTTTCCTGAATACAATCAAACACTTCGAGGAACAGAGTAGCAGGGACAGGGGGTCTGGAGATCATGGTTTTAGGGGACATCTAGGTCAATTAACATAACAAACTTTATTAAGAAAGTGTTCTGCATCCCACTTTGGTGAGTGGCGGCTGAGGACCTAAAAGCTAGTGAGTGACTATCTAAGATGCATCAAGTGGTCCCAATCCACCTGGAGCAAAGGAGAATAAAGAACACCAAAGATACAAGGAAAATATTAGCCCAAGAGACAAAAGGGGCCAAATAAACCAGAGACTCCATCAGCCTGAGACCAGAACTAGATGGTGCCTGGTTACCACAAATGACCACTGTGACAGGGAGCACAACAGGAGTCCCTGACAGAGCAGGAGAAAAGTGGGGTGCAGAACTCAAATTCTTGTAAAAGTCCCAGATTTAATGGCCTGAGACTGGAGGATCCCCAGAATACATGGACCCCAGACTCTCTGTTAACCCAGAACTAAAACCATTTCCGAAGCCAGCTCTTCAGACAAAGAATAGAGTGGACTGTAAGATATAAGACAATGCTCGTGAAGACTGTGCCTCTTAAGTCAAGTAGATACCCAAAACCAAACCCACTGCCATCGAGTCGATCCCGAGTCATAGCGACCCTATAGGACAGAGTAGAACTGCCCCATAGAGTTTCCAAGGAGCACCTGGTGGATTTGAACTGCCAACCTCTTGGTTAGCAGCTGTAGCACTTAACTACTACGCCACCAGGGTTTCCAGTCAAGTAGATAAAAAAAAAGTAGATACAGGAGGCTAAATGGGAAGCTCCTGTCCAGAGGTGAGATAAGAAGGCAGAAAGGGATGGGAGCTGGCTGAATGGACACAGGAAAGCCGGGGTGGAAAAGAGGAATGTTCGGTCACATTATAGGGATAGCAACATAACAATGTGTGTGTAACCTTTTGTATGAGAAACTAACTAACTTGAGCTGTAAACTTTCACCAAAGCACAATAAAAAAAAAGAAAGAGAGAAAAAAAATCCCTTACTCCCTTGACTAGGTCAAATCTTCCACATATATGGTTTACAAAGCACTATGGCTCTCTCTGGTAGTTGCAGTTGACAGTTATTTGTATGATTATTTGATATAACATATGTTTCTTTTCCACCAACAATCAATTTTTAGTTCTGTGGAAGAAAGAAACTGTATTTGACCATCATTTTATCCAAAGCACATAGAGTAGTACCTTGGAGATAGTAAGTGCTCAATAAATATGTGATGAATGAGTGAATAGATTAATGAAGGGATTTGTCTTTATTTTCGTAGCAATTAGCATTACCTGGTGATGTAGTGGTTAAGAGTTCGGCTGCCAACCAAAAAGTCAGCAGTTCACATCCACCAGGCTCTCCTTGGAAACCCTGAGGGGCAGTTCTGCTCTGTCATATACGTTTGTTATGAGTCAGAATTGACTCGACAGGCAACGGGTTAGCTGAATAGATACCAAGGGCAAAATCAATTCTTGTTAGTCTGTGGCTTGATAACGGACCTTGTTATTGCTCTTAGGTGCCCTCAAGTCATTTCCAACTCATAGTGACCATGTGTGCAACAGAACAAAACACCTCCCAGACTTGGCCCACTCTCACAATCATTATTATACTTGAACACATTGTTTCAGCCACTTTGTCAATCCATCTCTTTGAGGGTCTTCCTCTTTTTTGCTGACAGTCTACTTTACCAAGCATGATATCCTTCACCAGGGACTGGACTCTCCTGACAACATGTCCAAAGCACGTGAGAAGAAGTCTCGCCGTCCTTGCCTCTAATGACCATTCTGCCTGTACTTTTTTCAAGACAGATTTGTTTGTTTTTATGGCAGTCTATGGTATATTCAATATTCTCCACCAACACCATAATTCAAAGGCATCAATTCTTCTTCAGTCTTCACTATTCATTTTGTCCAGCTTTCACATGCATATGAGACAATTGAAAATACCATGGCTTGGGTCAGGCACACCTTAGCCCTCAAAATGACATCTTTGCTTTATAACACTTTAAAGAGGTCTCTTGCAGCAGATTTGCCCAATGCAGTACGTCCTTTGATTTCTTAACTGCTGCTTTCATGGACATTGATTGTGGATCCAAGTAAGATGAAATGTTTGGCAAATTCAGTCTTTCTCTGTTTATCATGATGTTACTTATTGGTGAAGTTTTGAGGATTTTTGTTGTCTTTATGTTGAGGTGTAATTTAGTCTTTGATGTTTATCAGTAAATGCTTCAAGTCCTCTTCACTTTCAGCAAGCAAAGTTTTGTCATCTTCATATTACAGGTTGTTAATGATTCTTCCTCCAATCCTGATGCCCCGTTCTTCTTCATATAGTCCAGATTCTTGGATTATTTGCTCCTCATACAGATTGAATGAGTACAGTGAAAGGATACAACCCTGACACACACCTTTCCTGACTGTAAACCATGTAATATCTCCTTGTTCTGTTTGAACAACTGCCTCATGGTCTATGTACAGGTTCCACATGAGCAGTTATGTGTTCCGGAATTCCCATCCTTTGCAATGTTATCCATAATTTGATATGATCCACACAGTCAAATGCCTTTGAATAGTCAATCAAACACAGGTAAATATCTTTCTGGTATTCTCTGCTTTCAGCCAAGATCCATCTGACATCAGCAATAATATCCCAAGTTCCATGTCCTCTCCTGAATCCAGGTTGAATCTCTGTCAGTTCCCTAACCATGTACTGCTGCAACCCCTTTTGAATGATCTTAAGCAAAATGTTTCTCGTGTGTGATATTAATGATATTATTTGATAATTTATGCATTCTGTTGGATCACCTTTCTTTGGAATGGGTGCAAATATGGATTTCTTCGGTCGGTTGGCCAGGTAGCTGTCTTCCAAATTTCATGGAATAGAAGAGTGAGAAATTCCAGTGCTGCATGCTTTTGTTAAAATATCTTTACTGGTAGTCCATCAATCCCTGGAACCTTATTTTTCGGCAATGCCTTCAGTGTAGCTTGGATTATTTCCTTCAGTACCATTGGTTCCTGATCATATATTACCTCCTAAAATGATTGAATGTCTACCAATTCTTTTTGGTATAGTGACTCTGTGTATTCCTTCCGTGTCTTCTTTTGATACTTCCTGCATTGTTCATTATTTTCTCCATAGAATCCTTCAATAGTGCAACTCAAGGCTTGAATTTTTTCTTCACTTCTTTCAGCTTGAGAAATACTGAGCGTGTTCATCCCTTTTGGTTTTTGTCCCTAGCTCTTTGCACATGTCATTATAATACTTTACATTGTCTTCTCCAGCTGCCATTTGAAATCTGTTCAGCTCTTTTACTTCATCATTTCTTCCTTTTGCTTTAGCTACTTTACATTCAGGAGCAAGTTTCAGAGCCTCTTTTGACATACATTTTGGTCTTTTCTTTCTTTCGTTTCTTTTTAATGACCCGTTGTTTTCTTCATGTATGATATCCTTGATGTCATTCCACAACTCACCTGGTCTTCGGTCATTACTGTTCAATGCAACAATTCTATTCTTGAGATGTTCTCTAAATTCAGGTGGGATATACACTTGGTTGTATTTTTGCATTCGTGGTCATGTTTTAATTTTCTTCAGCTTCGACTTGAACTTTCATATGAGCAATTACTATTCTGTTCAGTAGTTGGCTGCTGCCCTTGTTCTGACTGATGATATTAAGCTTTTCCATCATCTCTTTCCACAGATGTAGTTGATTTGATTCCTGTGTATTCCATCCAATGAGGTACACATGTATATTTGCTGTTTATGTTGTTGAAAAAAGGTATTTGCAATGAAAAGGTCAGTGGTATTGCAGAATTCTATTATGCAATCTCCAGTGTCATTTCTATCACCAAGGCCATATTTTCTAACTACTGCTCCTTCTTCTTTGCTTCCAACTTTTGCATTCAAATCACCAATAATTACCAATGCATCTTGATTGCATGTTTGATCAATTTCAGACTGCAGAAGTTGGTAAAAATCTTCAATTTCTTCATGGTTTGTTCAAAAATATGAATAATAGTGGTTTGTTCATAAATTTGAATAATGGCCTTAGTGGTTGGATTGTAAATTTGAATAATATCGTATTAACTGTCTTTCTTGAAGGCTTATGGATATTTTCCTATCACTGACAGTGTTGTACTTCAGGATAAATCTTAAAATGTCCTTTTTGACAATCAACATGATGCCATTCCTCTTCAATCTCTCATTCTCAGCATAGTAGACCATATGAATGTCTGATTCAAAATGGCCAAAACCAGTCCATTTCAGTTCACTAATACCTAGGATGTCGACCTTTATGCATTCCATTTCCTTTTTGATGACTTCCTATTTTCCAAGATTCATAATTCATATATTCCATGTTAATTATTAATGGATGTTTGCAACAGTTTCCTCTCATTTTGAGTTACACCAAATCAGCAAAAGAAGGTCCTGAAAGCTTGACTCCATCCATGACATTAAGATAGACTTTACTCTGAGGAGGCAGCTCTTCCCCAGTCATATTTAGAGTGCCTTCCAACCTGAGGGGTTCATCTTCTGGCACTATATCAGACAATATTCTACTGCTATCTATAAGGTTTTCACTGACTAATTTTTTCAGTAGACTGCCAGGTTCTTCTTCCTAGTCTGTTTTAGTCTGGAAGCTCTGCTGAAACCTCTCCATCGTGGGTGATCCTCCTGGTATTTGAGATACCAGTGGCATAGCTTCCAACATCACAGCAGCACACAGCCACCTCAGTACAACAAACTGACAGAAGAGTAGTGATATTGGGCCTAAGGTTGAACAACAACAAAAAAGTGGCCAGTGTATCCACACTTGCTGTTCAACCAGGAACGTCAGTTAGAGTTGAAAATCAAAAACAGGAAATCCAGCAGAATATAATGTCTAAACCCCACTGCCATCGAGTCAATTCCAACTCATAGCGACCCTACAGGACAGAGCAGAACTGTCCCATAGAGTTTCCAAGGAGCACCTGGCGGATTCGAACTGCCAACCTTTTGGTTAGCAGCCGTAGCACTTAACCACTCTGTGACCAGGGTTTCCATACAATGTCTAGTTTCTTAAAAATGCAAAAGGTTTGACGAAAACACAGAAAAAATTAGAATATCAAATCAAATACAATAAGTGTCCTTTTACATGAAGAAATTGAGATATGAAACATTCTGTTTTAACACATTTTTGGTTACCAGGGAGTTTGCACATTTATCATACAAGGATGCCCAACTTTCAAAGACCTATAATAATATAAATAAAAGAAAATCATACAACACTAAAACTGTACTGAGCGCACCTACATTTTAAGAAGCCCTGGTGACACAGTGATTAAGCACTTGGCTGCTAACCAACAGGTCTGAGGTTAGGCCACTCCACAGGAGAAAGATGTGGCAGTCTGCTTCCACAAAGACTATAACCTTGGAAACCCTATGGGGCAGTTCTACTCTGCCCTATAGGGTTGCTATGAGTTGGAATAAACTCGATGGCAACCAAAACTGCATTTTATTTGGGGATTCAGTGCACCAGAATTGTCATTATAAACACGAGTTATCACTACCTTCCAGACTGTCTGAATAGAGTTTTTTTATTAAAACATTCTAGTTAAGAGAGTATACCTCAATGATTTCCCATAGCAATAGGTCTAGTTATGACTAGAAGAAAGAATCTGAGGGTGGTCTTCATTAACATATATACATATTTTCTTAGTAGCAAGTGTCAAAACAGTATACAATTGGGTGTGGATTTGTACAAATTCATATTTGCTTTTGGCAGAAAGATGGGTGCCCTCCAAAAGGTCTGGTCTGCAGATGGGTATTCCATTGCAAGTTGCCAAGCTCTAGTAACTAGACATTGTGGGAGAAACGTTTTAATGTCTATACTGTTTTTTGTACAGGGCTAAAGAGTTTCCTCCCTCCATTTACTACAGTATTCAATATGGTTTAGTTTAATTATTATTTCCAAAGCTGCTAATGGAGATAGTGAAATATATCAACTGAGTCATGGATATGAGAAAATGTAAAGGGAAGACCTATGCTTAAGAAGGACAAATTAGAATGATAGAATAAAACCTATCTTTCATTTGATGTTCATTTAACATACAACACTGTGTGGAAGCATTAACAAAGGAAAGACATTTTTTGAGGGAGAAAATATGTTTCAGCAAACATGTATGAAAACCCTATTATATAAACAGTTTCTAGTAAATGAAGCCAGTGTTTTATCAGCTGAATGAGTTGTAGAATTCATTGTGCTCTCTTACACAATGGGGCTTTGAAGAGTTACTTAATTCATCAAAAAATTCACAGTGATCTACCTGCTTTGATTTTTTTTTTTCGGCCCCCTCCTCCCAAGTGGCCCTAAGTCTTGGCTAGTCCACATTTTGAGCTAAGCCCATATCATGTGTTCTGGCCACAAATTCTAGTACCCAAAAAATGTTGCCTTATCAGTCCAATATCCCCTAACCCAGTCTCTCATCAGATCAATTGGAGACACCAAAAGGAACAGGCAGGAGGGAAAGGAGTGATGTTTGGTCATCAGGGTGGAGGAATATGGAAAGGAGTTAGATTGGAGCTAGAGTAGGAATAGTACTGGCAGTGAATGACAAGTTTAGCAAAGGAACAAAAGGAACTTCCAGGCAAGGAACAAAAACAAGACATCCACATAAGTTTTCCTGAATAATTTTGGCCATTTACTACACACATACACACACACACACACCCAAGTCACTCAGGTAACCTATTAGCTTTCTGGACCCTTGTAGATTCATGAAGAATCTACATCAATTTTTCTGTAATAGTTAAAATAGCTTCGATATGTTGGGTTTGATAATATTAAAACTGAACTCTTTGAATCACCAGATAGTAATTGTCATTTAGCTATTTAAGAGTGCAGAAAATCCTTGTAAGGATTTTGAGCCTTGTTCACTATGCCAGTATATTTCAAAGTGTGGTAAAGAAACATCATGCATTATAGTCACCTAAAAGCTTGTTAAAATTCAGATTCATATGTTTAACTCCATGAACCAGAATCCCTGGGGATGGGGCCTAGGTATTTACATTTTAGAAAGCTACCCAGGTAATGCTGATTTACAGTGATTGTTAAGTACCTCTTCTTGGAAAAACGTGTTCCCACTCAGGTTTTGACTTTGATGTGAGGAAAAGATTGGAGTAGGGAGAAATTGGAATCATGGAAACATGTTAAGAGGTTATCTCAATGATCCACGTGAGGGATAATGCAGGGCTGAACATTTCAGAGGTGGAATCAAGAAAGTTTTCTAATGCAATTTGATCATGGTTCAAAGTTCCATTGAAAGAAAATTCTAGATTAAAACATTATCTGATTATATGTAGGAGTTATCTGTCGATGTACGGTTAAAAACCACTTTTGAATGATCTTCAGCAAACTTTTACTTGCCTGTGATATTAATTATATTGTACGATGATTTCCACGTTCAGGTGAATCACCTTTCTTTGGAATAGGCATAAATATGGATCTCTTCCAGTTGGTTGGCCAGGCAGCTGTCTTCCAAATTTCTTGGCACTGCCAAAAGAACAAACAAATTTGTCTTGGGAGAAGTACAGCCAGAATGCTCCTTAGAAGCGAGGACGGTGAGACTTCATCTCATGTACTTTGGTCATATTATCAGGAGGGATAGGTCCCTGGAGAATGACACCATGCTTGGTAAAGTGGAGGGTCAGCGAAAAGAGGAAGACCCTCTACAAGATGGATTGACACAGTGGCTGCAACAATGGGCCCAAACATAACAACTATCATGAGGATGGCACAGGACTGGGCATTGGTCCATTCTGTTGTACACCGGATCGCTATGAGTTGGAACCAACTATGAGTTGGCACCTAATAACAACAACAACATCTAAGAGTATCTGTACATAAAAGAATTGTGAAAGGTTTTTCAGCTATTTCCCTAAGCCACGTATCACTTTAAGTAAAATAACAGTTAAAGTCCAATAACAGATTCAACTCAAAGCAATTGAGGCAGAAGATCTAATATCCTACCCTCCCATAATCCAGTATATTAATAACAGGATTGGGTCTACACATAACCAGTTAAGGAGATCCAAACATAAGCAAACTGTCTATAATCTTCACTATTACCACAAATCTTGTTTTTTAGGGACCACAAAAGGCATTTTTAATAGATTGTGGTTCATCCTTACAATTCTTTGACATGACAATAAAACTGTCATTTTAAAGACATTTTTTGTAACTAGGTTACTACCCTATTGCACTGGGTAAAACTTCCGTAGATTTAAGATCAATGGACTTCCTTAAAGCAAAACTCCTGCATTATTACATCTTTACCAACGTCTTCTCTTAATATTAATCTCTTCTCTAAATATTAATCTCTTGTATTTTGCATACATAATGGAAAGAGGGGCAGTAAGAAAAAAAGAGAAGGGGTAAATTCACAACAAAATCACTGTAGCAGTACTACCTAAAGTTCATCAAAGAATGTCCTGTATTTGCTTCTGGTCCCATTTTCCTAACAAATGGCTTTCCTAAGATTCAGTTGTGGCAGTATCAAATTTTGTTGTTTCCCCTCCAGAACCTAGGAAACTTTCCCTGAATCCTAGTCCTTTAACTGAGGCAATAATATCTACTAATTACTTCCTTGATGCCAGATTCCTGACCTCTCATTTGCTTATTGCTAAATGACACCTGTTTCTAATTTCCCCAGTGTTGTGGTCAGATAACCTGTCAAGGTAAGCTGTTGCTTCTTGTTGGATCCTTTTTTGCCAATTTCTGTATTAGACTTTTCCCTTCTTTAAATAAATTTAAATAAAGAATAAAAGTTACCATTTCAACAACATAGGAAACCCTGGTGGCATAGTGGTTAATGCTACGGCTGTTAACCAAGAGGTCGGCAGTTTGAATCCACCAGGTGCTCCTTGGAAACTCTACGGGGCAGTTCTACTCTGTCCTATAGGGTTGCTATGAGTCGGAATTGACTCGACAGCAGTGGGTTTTCAACAACATAAATGGCAACTATATACGTAGACCTCACCAGATGGAATTCACAGGAATCAAGTCGACTACATCTATGGAAAGGGACAATGGAGAAGCTCAATATCATCAGTCATAAAAAAGCCAGGGACAGACTACTGAACAGACCATCAATTGGTCATATGAGATTTCAAGTTGAAGCCGAAGAAAATTAAAACAAGTCTACAAAAGCCAAAATACAACCTTGAGTATATCTTAGCTGAATTTAGAGACCATCTCAAGAATAGATTTGACACATTGAACACTAATGACCTACGACCAGACCTGTTGTGGGATGATATTAAGGGCATCATACATGAGGAAAGGAAGAGGTCATTACAAAGATAGGAAGGAGGAAAAGACCAAAATAGATGTCAGAAGAGACTATGAAACACAGTCTTAAATATAGTGTAGCTAAAGTAAATGGAAGAAATGATCACATAAAAGAGCTAAACAGAAGATTTCAAAGGGCAGCTCCAGAACATAAAGTAAGGTATTATAATGAAATGTGCATGGACCTGGAGTTAGAAAACCAAAAGGGAAGAACAAGCTCAGCATTTCTCAAGAACTGTGGAAAAAACTCAAGCCTCGAGTTGCAATACTGAAGGATTCTATGGGGAAAAAATTGAACAATTCAGAAAGCATCAAAAGAAGATAGAAGGAATATACAGAGTCACTGTACCCAAGAGGATTGGTCAATGTTCAACCATTTCAGGAGGCAACTTATGAAGAACTGATAGTACTGATGGAAGAAGTCCAAGCTGCACTGAAGGCATTGGCAAAAAAACAAGTCTTCAGGAATTAACAGAATACCAATTGAGAAGTTTCAAAAATTGAATGTAATGCTGGAAAGTGTTCACTAATCAATGCCAATAAGTTTGGAAGACCTGGACAGCCGACTGGAAGAGATCAATATTCATGCTCATTCCAAAGAAAGGTAATCCAACAGAATGCAGAAATTATCAAACAATATCATTAATATCACATGAAGTAAAATTTTGCTGAAGAAAATTCAAAAATGTTTGCACCAGTATAGGGACAGGAAACTGCCAGAAATTCAAGCCATATTCAGAAGAGGATGTGGAACAAGGGATGTCATTGCTGATGTCAGAAGAATGTTGGCTGAAAGCAGAGAATACCAGAAAGATGTTTACCTGTGTTTTACTGACTATACAAAGACATTTGACTGTGTGGATCATAACAAATTATGGATAACATTGTTAAGAATGGGAATTCCAGAACTCTCAATTGTGCTCATGCGGAAAGGAACCTGTACATTGACCACAGGCAGTCGTTCTAACAGAACAAGGGGATACTGCATGGGTTAAAATCAGGAAGTCTGTGAGTCACATGTGTATCCTTTCACTATACTTACTCAATCTGTATGCTGAGCAAATAACCTGAGAAGTCAGACTATATGAAGAAGAACACGGCATCAGGATTGGAGGAAGACTGATTAACAACCAGAGATATGAGATGACAAAGCCTTGCTTGCTGAAAATGAAGAGGACCTGAAAAATTTACTGATGAAGATTAAAGACTACAGCCTTCAATATGAATTACACCTCAACATTAAGACAACAAAAATCCTCACAACTGGACCAATAAGCAACATCGTGATAAACGAAGAAAAAACCGAAGTTGTCAAGGACTTCATCTTACTTGGACCCATTATCAATGCTCATGGAAGCAGCAGTCAAAAAAAATCAAAAGATGTATTGCATTGGGTAAATCCACTGCAAAAGACCTCTTTTAAAGTGTTCAAAAGCTAGGATGTCACTTTGAGGACTAAGGTGCCCCTAACCCAAGCCATGGTATTTTCAATCAACTCATATGCATAATAAAGCTGGACAATGAATAAGAAAGAGAGAAGAATTGATGCCTTTGAGTTATGGTGTTGGTGAACAACATTGAAGACACCATGGACTACCAGAAGAACAAACAAATCTGTCTTGGAAGAAGCACAGGAAGAATGCTCCTTAGAAGTGACGATGGCAATATTTGGGCCTGTTTTCAGTAGGGACCAGTCCCTGGAGAAAGTCATCACTGTCATGGACTGAATTATGCCCCCCAAAAATCTGTCAACTTGGTTAGGCCGTGATTCCCAGTATTGTGTGGTTGTCCTCCATTTTGTGATTTTCCTATGTATTGTAAATCATAGTTTCTGTCTGTGGTTAAAGAGAATTAGGGTGGGATGTAACACCCTTGCTCAGGTCACATCCCTGATCCAATGGAAAGGGAGTTTCCCTGAGGTATGGCCTGCACCACTCTATCTTACAAGAGACAAAAGGAAAGGGAAGCAAGCAGAGAGTTGGGGAGCTCATACCACCAAGAAAGAAGCACTGGGAGCAGAGCATGTTCTTTGGACAAGGACCTTCCTCCAGAGCTGACAGAGAAACCCTTCCCCTGGAGCCGAAGCCCTGAATTTGGACTTCTAGTCTACTAGACTGTGAGAGAATAAACATGTTTGTTAAAGCCATCCACTCATGGTAGTTCTATTATAGCAGCACTAGATGACTTGGTAAAGTAGAGAGTCAGAGAAAAAGAGGAAGACCCTCAAGGATATGAATTGACACAGTGGCTACAACAATGGGCTCAAACATAGCGATGATTGTGAGGATGGCATGGGACCAGGTAATATTTGTTCTGTCGCACAGAATGGACGCGATGGCACCTAACAACAAATAACAACAAACCATGTATTTATTGTCTTACTATATACATACATTAACTTCTTTAACTCATAACCAGTTCTATGACATATGCCACTATTCTGAGATTTAGATGAGAAGATTAGATTTATAGAGTGTAATGGATTGAATTGTGTCCCCCCAAAATATGTCAATGTAAAGGGAGTTTCCCTGGGGTGTGGCCTGTACCACGTTTTATCTTAAAAGAGATAAAAGGAAAGGGAAGCAAGCAGAAATTTGGGGACTTCATACTACCAAGAAAGAGCACCAGGAGCAGAGCTTGTTTTTTGGACCTGGGGTTCCTGCACTGAGATGCTCCCAGACCAAGGGAAGACTGATGACAAGGACCTTCCTCCAGAGCCAACAGAGAGAAAGGCTTCCTTTCCCTGGAGCTGGCACCCTGAATTCGAACTTCTAGCCTGCTGGACTGTGAGAGAGTAAACTTCTCTTTGTTAAAGCCATCCACTTATGGTATTTCTGTTATAGCGGCCCTAGATGACTAATACAGAGAAATTAACTAGTTTGCATGAAGTGAGAGAACTGACAAATGGTCTAATTTCATCTATTTCCTTCTAGGAGCCCTGGTGGTGCAACGGTTAAGCACTCAGCTGCTAATTGAAAGGTTGGCAGTTCAAACCCAACCAGTGGTTCTGCAGGAGGAAGACCTGACGAACTGCTCAGGTAATGATTACAGCCTTGGAAACCCATGAAGCTGTTGTACTCTGTCACAATGGGTCACTATGAATGGGATTCAACTTGATGGTACCTAAAAACATTCCTTTCTAGTCAACAAATTCTACTGTAGTAACAAAGGCATGCCCACCCTTGTCCCAAGAAGTAATGGATAATTGTTAAATCTAAAGCATAAATTTTAATATCAACAGGTATCCCTATTCCGAAACACACAAACTCTCACACACTCCTCTGAGTTCTTCAGTTAAAAGAACCAATTAAACATTCAAACTTCCTTTATTCCAATTTGGAAATTGCAACTTTATTGTTTGCTTAGCTTGATATTTTATTTGGTGGGTTCAATCTAAAACTTAGTCTATTCCTGGGGAGGGGGAGAGAATTGGCTAAAACACAACTTTCTGAAGAAGAAATGCCATCACCCCAAGAGGAATTGAACTATGTAACTGCCATGAAATACAAAGATGCCTAAAAAATATTTAATCCATCTGTAGACAAGAATATAGGTCTGCAAATTAAAAGCGGGTACACATACCAATATATAAATGCCTATTTGGATGGCTTCAGAGAAAAGAGGATCAGCATGCATTCACATATGGGGAAAGAGGGCTCTAGTATCTTCCAAAATCCAACCGAATTAAATTCAGAGGCCTCACTGAATTTGAAAAAAGTCACATTTCAGAAAATGGCCTTTATATTCTTCTTCAATTGTGCTGCTGGGTGTAAAAACGGTGTGTGTGGGAGAGTAGTGTCTGACCTCCCCTAACTTCACAAGGGGGAAGGAAAATCAACATCAATATCCAAAGGCTGATTCCTCTGAGGTGGTGGTCAGATATACTTCCTCTCTCCACCATCTTTACCAACTGTGACACCAACCACCCCTCCCACAGCATGCTCTACTTCTCTGCTGGGTTCAATAATTCATTGAAGTGGCCACACCAAACTCAAAGACCATATTCATGATTGTGGGGTTTATTAGAAAATAACAGTCTGCAATTCAGGCTCAGGAACACTCAAGGACACAGTTCTTCCATTACGACAACCTCTTCCCAGCCATGCTTGCAGGCACGCATGTCCCTGACCCTCAGTCTCTGCCCAAAGGCACACAGCATTCTCATTCCATGGGCTGGGAAGCCCACTGTGCAATCTCCTTTGGGTCTTTCCTGTCAGTCTCTCCTTCCTTGGTGGTAGTAGACTCTTCTTTCTCACCTCTGGGGTGGCTCATCTCAAGCCCAGCAGGAGGGAGGGCAAAACTGATCAATCCCTTGGGTGGGCCAAAATTACCCTATCACAAAGTCCAGCTCAATCACTTGGGTGGGTGTTATAAGACCATGGCTAGAAAGGCCACACAAGCTATCCATCACACCACACTGGGATCAGAGCTACATCCTACCACTTCAGTCTTGATGTTTGTTTTGCCCTTTTTTTTTTTTTGCCAAGTGAACAACCACAATTACTGTAATTTTTCAGCAATACCTATGAATATGCCTATCAGCATATGTAGACCAGGGTATCGCACCAATATCACTATTGACATATGGGGCTCAACGATTCTATGTTGTGGGGATAGTCCTGTGTGTTGTAAGATGATTGGCAGCATCAGTGGCCTCTACCAACTAGATATCCATAGCACCTTTCTCAAAGTTGTGACAACCAAGTATGTTATCATTGTTGTTGTTGTTAGGTGTCATCAAGTCAGTTTTGACTCATAACGACCCTATTTACAACAGACAAAATACTGCCCAGCCCTGTGCCATTCTCACAATTGTTACCATGCTTGAGCCCATTGTTGCAGCCATTGTGTCAATGTATCTTATTGAAGGTCTTCTTCTTTTTCACTGGCACTCTCTTTTGCCAAGCATGATGTCCTTATCCATGTTCAAAGTAGGTGAGATGAAGTTTTGTCATCTTCACTTCCAAGGAGCATTTCACCTGTGCTTCTTCCAAGACAGATTTGTTTGTTCTTCTGGCAGTCCATGGTACATTCAATATTCTTCACCAATACCATAACCCAAAGGCATTAATTCTTCTGTCTTCCGTATTCATTGTCCAGTTTTTACATGCATATGAAGTGATTGAAAATACCATGGCTTGGGTCAGGACACCTTAGTCCTCAAAGTGACATCTTTGCTTTTGAACACTTTAAAGAGGTCTCATACAACAGATTTACCCAATATAATACGTTGTTTGATTTCTTGACTGCTGTTTCCATGGGCATTGATTGTGAATCTAAGTAAAATTAAATCCTTGACAACTTCAGTCTTTTCTCCATTAATCTTGATGTTACTTATTGGACCAGTTGTGAGGATTTTTCTTTTTGTTGAGGTGTAATCCATGCTGAAAGCTGTGGTCTTTTATCTTCACCAGTAAGTACTTCAAGTTCTCTTAACTTTCAGCAAGCAAGGTTTTGTCATCTGCATATTAAAAAAAATTGCAGGTTATTAATAAGTCTTCCTCCAATTCTGATGCCATGTTCTTCTTCATATAGTCTGGCTTCTCCGGATTAAGAGTTCAGCATACAGATTGAGTAAGTATGGTGAAAGGATAAAGCGTGACTCACAAACCTTCTGATTTTAATCCACACAATATCCCCTTGTTCTGTTCGAACGACTGCCCCTTGGTCTATGTACAGGTTTCACATGAGCACAACTGAGAGTTCTGGAATTCCGTTCTTGACAATGTTATCCATAATTTGTTACAATCCACACAGTCAAATGCTTTTGTGTAGTCAATAAAAGGCAGGTAAACATTTTTTTGGTGTTCTTTGCTTTCAGCCAAGATTCATCTGACATCAGCAATGATATTTCTTGTTCCAAGTCCTTTTCTGAATCCAGCTTGAATTTCTGGCAGTTCCCTGTCTATGTACTGCTGCAACCATTTTTGAATTATTTTCAGCAAAATTTTACTTGCATGTGATATTAATGATGTTGTTTTATAATTTCTGCATTCTATTGGATCACCTTTCTTTGGAATGGGCACAGATATGGATCCATTCCAGTTGGCCAGGTAGCTATCTTCCAAATTTCTTGGCATAGATAAGTGATTGCTTCCATTTGTTGAAACACCTCAGTTGGTATTCCTTCAATCCTGGAGCCTTGTTTTTTCACCAGTGCCTTCAGTGTAGCTTTGACCTCTCTCTTCAGTACCATCAATTCTTGATCATATGCCACCTCCTGAAATGGTTGATCCTTGACCTTTGGTACAGTGACTGTGTATTCCTTCCATCTTCTTTTGATGTTTCCTGCATTGTTCAATATTTTGCCCATGGAATCCATCAATATTGCAACTCCAGGCTTGAGTTATTCAGTTCTTTCAGTTTGAGAAATGTTGAGCTTGTTCTTCCCTTTTGGTTTTCTAACTCCAGGTCCTTGCACATTTCATTATAATAATTTGGCTTCTCAAGCTGCCCGTTGAAGTGCTCTGTTCAGCTCTTTTATGTGACCATTTCTTCCATTCACTTCAGTTATTCTATGTTTAAGAGCATGTCTCAGAGTCTCTTCTGACATCTATTTTGGTCTTTTCTTCATTTCCTGTCTCTTAATGACCTTTTCCTTTCTTCATGTATGATGTCTTTGATGTCATCCCACAACAGGTCTGGTCTTAGGTCCTTAGTGTTCAGTGCATCAAATCTGTTCTTGAATGGTCTCTAAATTCAAATTATACTTAAGGTCTTACTTTGGTGCCTGTGGGCTTATTTTAATTTTCCTCAGCTTCAATTTGAACTTTCATGTGACCAGTTGATGGTCTATTTTGCAGTTGGCCCCTGGCCTTGCTCTGACTGATGACGTTGAGCTTCTCCATTGTCCCTCTCCACAGATGTAGTCGATTTGATTCCTGTTTATTCTCTCCAGTGAGGTCCAGGTGTATAGTTGCTGTTCATGCTATCGAAAACAAAGTTATTTACGATAAATAAGTCTTTCGTCTTGCAAAGTTATATGTCTGTAGACATTGCTAAATGTTCTCTGGAAGACACAGTCACCCCTGGTTGAG
This sequence comes from Elephas maximus indicus, assembly GCF_024166365.1. Taxonomy (NCBI): domain Eukaryota; kingdom Metazoa; phylum Chordata; class Mammalia; order Proboscidea; family Elephantidae; genus Elephas; species Elephas maximus. The sequence goes on along the minus strand of NC_064846.1, from coordinate 83,091,418 downwards.
TACCACTGCTCCAGACAGAAAATTAGAGTTACCTAAATTTTTTCAATTACTCATTCAACATATTGACTCTGCCTTCCAAAAGAATAATTGGTTTTTCATGGCCCAATAATGGGTACTAGCTGTAAATTTTGGAATACAGTTAAAGAATGGAAGCTTTTCTACTGTGTAAAGCTGATCTTAGCTATTAATTTAACTTGGGTTTTAAATAAAGCATGAATATTGATTCGAGTGTTTATTCTGTGTTCTCAGGCATAGAAAAACACATATACACAAAAAATGAATCATTAATGTATATCTTTTATATAATTTGTTTTATTTTATTGTTTTTGAGAATATACACAGCAAAAACATACACAAATTCAAGTTTCTACATGTACAATTAGTGATATTAATTACATTCTTCGATCTGTGCAACCATCACCCTCATTTTCTGAGTTGTTCCTCCCCCATCAACATAAACTCACTTCCCCCTTTCTAGTTTATGCCTTCTATTTGCACAAACACATCTCCATTGATGACTGCATGAACGTGATTTGTAAATACTCAATATACTAAAAAATATAGGGCAAGACATTTTTCTTTGACTCATTTCTTTCTCCTCTCATCATTTTCCCTGACAATTACTTCCCTAAGGTTCATCTGTGGCAGAGATGGAGAAGGGAGTCCTTCGTGGAGAACTCCTTCAGCTACTTAGACCAACAGCATAAATTTGATCTTGTAATTAGTATTCAACTCAGCATCCTGGACAGAAACCAGTGTTACAGCCAAGAGGTGGTTTAAATCACATAAATCATAGATCAATGACAGAACTCAAAGCACTGGATAGATTACAAAAGTAAAGCTTTAGTTAAAAATAAATTAACTGTTTCCCTTCAGGAATTCTTTAATCCCCCCAAATATACATAAAACAAATAAAATTAGATCTGATATTTTTTTCCTAGCATATGCACATGTTGTAAGTTGAAATGTACTTTCCCTCAACAATTGCACTGATGTTTCAGAAATGTGTATGTACTCTTTACCCATGAGAATATTCTACATTTCTAAGAGTTTATTTATGGATGATGTTATAAGAGAAACAAAATACATTTGTTTTAATAGCAACTGTGCATTAGTGACATGAAAACTATTTTGAATTACTTCTTGAGCATCAGATTTTTAACTTAAAATGCAAACAAAAAATATGTTTCTGTTTCTCAAACAACAATGGATATCTTTCCATACAAATCTTGTAACTATCAAAGTGCATATAAATTTTTAGGTTAAAGTAAATAAAACATTAAAAAGGGGAAAGTGAATGAGTTTTATAAATAAGAAATCACCCCTTTATCAAATAATCATTTTGTTTGCTCTTTCCCTTATTCTTCTTTTGGAACTCAGAATTATTTAAAAATACGCAAACATCACTTTTGTAAATCATGTAAATGTATATGTCTTCAAATATGGCATATACAATGTTCTTGTTAAAATTGACAATTCAATTTTAAGTGCCATTAAACATTCCTTTGTTTTGGAAATCCAAGCCCTTCTTCTTTAAGCGAGAAATAGGTTTTATTCCTTACTGAAATACATACTCAAAGTAAGAAAGAAAGCATTTCTAATACAACTTCAGGCAGCTAAAAAAATCAAATAAACAAAATTCAGATAAAAGTTTAGACACCTAAACAGGTCACTTTAGACAATCTCCTGGAGTAGTTAAATGAACTTTCAGATTAAGTTAGCTGGAAAAAAATATCAGATATACTAAAGAAACTAATACTATAGCATTTTATAAATGTTATTGTAAAGGAAAGAAAAATTAATTAATTTTTTTCCAGTATGCACCATCTATCGAATTAGTACCAACATATTAAACACGTCTTTGTATTAAAGGTCAGAATCGACTCGACAGCAGTGTGTTTGGTTTGGTTTGGTTTTTTGTATTAAAATGAAGACAACATATATGTAAACTGTTTTTCATCATTTTTCTTCTCAATTTTAAAACTTATGAAATATTCTTGTGTCTCTTTTCATGAAGAAAACGCAAAACCCTGTAGATCATAATGACATTAGTAAACAAGAGGGCAAAAAACATTGTGTTCTGCAATATAGCTTTTTTTTGTGTATGTTTTGTAAAATAGGGATAATCAAAGGGGTAAACTTTAAACAGTGTTGCTGCTAGTGGCTACATAAAAATAAAATCTCTACCAATCAAGATTGGTTGAGAAATTATGCTGCTACCTATTACTTCACTATATATTATTGACTATTTAGTCAAGTTAGATTTTATGAACCTTTCTTTTTGTGCGTTTCAGAAAGAATCATATGAAATTCGAGCATATTCTTGATGTTGCGGTTTATTTATGTAAATATAGAACTAGTAAATAAGAAAAAATAAATAATTTTATGTGAAAGTATACATTTTCTTTTTGAATCCAAAGACTGAATCTGTCTGTGGTTAACTTGCTCCAAACTGTATCAATTCCCACTCTGTGTCTATTGTAATCAAGCCTTAACATTTGTGTAAAAATGCAAAGCATGTATTAGAAAACATTTGTCACATTACTAGAGCTTCACTTAAGGAATGTCAAATATCCACAGGGTGCTCAACCATGCTCCACCAACTGGTTACCTTCTTGTGATAGTTTCAGATGATAATTTTTCAAGGTCTTGGCTGTTCAAATATCATAGTTAATGGATAATGTAAACAACAGATACACTCAAGTTCAAAATAAAACATGATTTCTCAATTATACAAGTCTTTTTTACCTAAGGTAAAAAGAAATTTGGAATAAAATAGAATAGAAACCACTATTTCAGGGAATGGACATTCAAAACTAGCATTTGAAATATTTCTTTTCACCTATTAGGAAAGAATATTCCAGAGTCAGAGAGGTTTACAGCAATTAAATCCCCTGTGTAGTTTGTAAGAAGTAAAAGGATGCCACATTGCCTTCAGTATTCACCTGACGGAACCTGTGAGATAGCAAATGAATGGAGGAGCAAATGCAGCCATGAAAGTTCAGCATATTATCCAGTGATACCATTATGTCAGCTTCTAAGCCAAATTTTTCATCCAAAATGAAAATAGCTAATATTCAAAGGGATTCAGACTCACAAATTTCCATGTGTTTTAATGAGCCTGGATAACACATAAGGAAAAAAAAATTTAAAAAGAGAGAAGTATTTGGAAAACTCTACCAGATCTGTTGCAGTCTAATGGAATTTTTAAATACCACCTAATGCAAAGATCACTCCATGGCTAGTCATAAGATTAAAAGCTTTCCAAGTTGCTATCTTGGGAAATTTCTTTCAAGGAAATTACTACAAAGCCTTGTTTTAGTATGTTCCCCTACTGTGCTTCCCACTGTGTTTTTTTAATAAGGAAAGCTATCCATCCATAGAGGTGTATCCTGTTCTCCATGCTTCAGTGTCTAGCAGCAGGCAGATACAGTAGACACTCGGGTGTTTGACTCTTTAATTTTCACTCCATAATGCTGATGCCTGCTTTTGCCGACTGATGCATGTAACTTCATGGTTGTTTAATTATGAGTAGGCACAGATTTCCCTAGTCCCATAACCCCTCCTTTCCAGTCACCTCTTAGCCAAAACAATACATAATCTGAAGTGCCTCTATGTAAATAAACTAGGAGATGTTTGGTGGAATCAAAACAAAAAAAAAAGTCAACCTTTTTGGTTTACATTATTGGAAAACAGAAAGGAAATTACATAAAAAGGATCAAAATATTTCTATTATTAATAACTCAAATGTAAACACCAAAGCTGATTTTAAAATTCTAGGTTTTTATTTTTTTATATTTCCATATTATACAGATAAATGGACATCCAATAAAGATTACTGAAAAAATATCATTAAGGTCTCAAATAGTAGCTTATCAAAATTCAGACTATCAGAATTAAATTAATGGAGAAGGAAAATATTGTTTTTAGCTGATAAAGGATCTCTTTTTTTAAGTTGAAACACCAATTGTGTCTTTTCTGAAAAAAAAGAAGTACACAAAGATCTTTTATGAAATGACATCACTAAATGGTGCTTTACACCTAACTAGAACAAATAAATTCGTACTGACAAATGAGAAGACCTGTTGGGAATTTGGTTCTTTGCAGATTATTTTATCCTCTTTTTAGAGACACTTTCTTACATTGGATGATTAAAAAAAAATTCTTGATAAATCCTAAAATCCTTGTCATCTAGAATTGCGTATTGTTTTTCATGGACTACATATGGCCATCAGGTTTGGGGCAAGTATTCACATGACCAGAACTTCCCACTACCAAGACTACTTACATTAAGAAAATATGTTTCTTCTGATGAAATAAGTCCTTCAGAATTGATAGCACAGCTTTTGTAAAAAGAATGTTATTAAAGCTGTCAAATTCTCTACAAATTCAGAAAAAAATACATGCAGTTTATCAGTTATTTGTAGAATACTACTCCTCTCCCAACATAAGATACACACAAAAGAGCACAGTGGCTCACTGACTCATTCAAGAAAAAAAAACTCTTCATCATAAAAAGCAATGTTTTTCATATTACTTCTTATTTTCATAACTAATAGTAACAGAAATGCTTGGCATTAGAAAGCATTTGTTTTCAAAAGACTACCAATAGATTCTAATATTGTAATGTCTCAAATATCAAATAAATAATAAGCTTTTTTTTAGTATAGTGAATGATTTTCACATGTAATGAAATTCAAATTGGTAGATAAAAATGAGATTGTGCAAAGACTGGTGGTATAGTGCCACCAGTATTGGGTTGTGCTGCATCCATGACAACAGCATGGAAGGTTGCTTTTAATACTATTATCTTACATACTCACAGCTGAATGCTAATGCAGCTATACTGAGAAAATCAAGTTTCAGATCTGAAGCCACTAAACTTGCATACACTGCATAGAGTTGCAAATCCTGACAAGAATAGAAAGACTAATGTTAGAGCATGAAAATCCCTCAAAAGGTCATTATTTCAAAATGTACATACCCAAAATGTACATAGATCGGTTAATTGTCAAATATTTAAGAAACGCATATTGATACAAAAAGAAATTCAGTAAAAATGAACATTTCACTGCTTTTTTTTTTGAGAGCATAATCATCACACTAAGAGATTATTCAATTTTCCTTTGTGTTAAAACTTAAAATTGATCATTTTTTCAAATAAAGATTGACTCAATAGAGTATTGTCTGATCTACCTTTGAAAAAGATCCAGAAAAGAAGTGAAGCTAAATGTAACTACGTAACTCTTACAAATTTGATGAAATAAAGCCTAGCTGCTATTTTATACAAAACAACAGGAACTCACTGCCCAAGTTTTAGACTCCTACATTTCCTTGTTATAAGTACGAGAATCTATTGCTAAATATAAATAGGTGTTAATAGAGAGAAAGAGCGATGTTTACGAATCACTTGTATGAGGAAATTTCATCCTGAGCTCGAAGTATCCAGGTGGCAGTAACTTAGTAAAGTCCATGATTAAACTTGACTCCCTCATGATGAAAACTCTACATTACATTATTGTTAGTCTTACCTTCCTCTCAGAAACTAAGAGAACACTTCTGGAATTTCCCTTCCAATATGGCAGCTCTTTTTTTTTTTTTTTTTGGTCTCTCTCTCTGTCAAATAGAATGATTTCTGTGTCTATACAGGCAGTGTGAAATAGAGATTACAGCTAATTTTATCCAGTACAAGATAAAAGACAGACTTGAAAATTAACCAACTCACTGAAATGATGTCCACTCTAAAACAAGATAACCCAATAAGAATGGACAGACAGGCAGACACACACACGGTATGAGGTAAGCTTGAATTATGCAATATAGAGCAGGGCTTCCTAACAATAATCCATGGATTAACTCAGAAAGATGAATGTTTAGTGCTTAGATTCCCTTTTTACCCTACCTGTGTTGATGGTGATTATTTATGGCTGTCTTATTCCCTTTTCACTTCTTATCTCCCTATCTCCAGACATATTTAGTAATATATTTAAATTGTACCGACCTGCAGAATAATTTGAAATGTGAAATACCAGTCTTGAGTTTGGTATGAAATGAATCTGAAACTATTCCTTCTTCCTTTCACATGGTTTTAGGAAATTCTCAGTGTATAGTTGAAGCAATTATAAGGTAGACCAAAGAAAATTAATATTATTGAGTAAAAAGGTGAGCTGTTTTGAAGACTGGGGAAGCCAGTACGACCTGTAAAAGGCAAGGCCATGGTAGCTCCATAGACACATCCAAATTCCCTGAGGGACTGAATTGCTGGGCTGAGGGCTATAGGGACCATGGTAGCTCAATAGGCACAACATAGTTTATAAAGAAAATGTTCTACATTCTACTTTGGTGAGTAGCATCTTGGGTCTTAAAAGCCTGTGAGCAGACATCTAGGATTATCCAACGGTCTCACCCCTTCGGGAGCAAGGGAGAATGAAGGAAACTAAAGACATAAGGGAAAGATTAGTCCAAAGGACTAATGGACCACATCTACCATGGCCTCTACCAGACTGAGTCCAGTGCAGCTAGATGGTATCTGGCTACCAACACTGATTGCTCTGACAGGGATCACAATAGAGGGTCTTGGATAGAGCTAGAGAAAAATGTAGAACAAAATCCTAATTCAAAAAGAAAGACCAGACCTACTGGCCTGACAGAGACTGCAGAAACCCTGAGAGTATGGCCCCTGGGTCAACTTTCAGCCAAAGATTGAACAGGCCCATAAAACCAAATGAGACTAAAGGGGCACACCAGCCCTGGGGCAAGGACAAGAAGTCAGGAGGGGACAGGAAAGCTGGTAATAGGGAATCCCAGGTTGAGAATGGAAATTGTTGACATGTCATGGGGCTGTTAACCAATGTCATAAAACAATATGTGTCTAACTGTTTAATGAGAAACTAGTTTTTTCTGTAAACTTTCATCTAAAGTACAATACAAGAAAAAAAAGCGAGCTGTTTGACATGGCCTGCTTATTTACAGTGATTAAGCATTATGAATAATTGCTGAACTTTCTTCTTCAATACTGTACTAGCATAGTCTGATTGTTCTACACATTTAGCCCATATACTTATTAATTTACTCATTCTCTCTTATTCATTCAATAAATGTTTATTAAGCATTTATTGTATGTGTCAGGTAAAATTCATTGGTGAGTGAATGTTTTAATGGAAAGTTGTATAGCATAGTAGCATGTACTCAGGGGTCAAACTACCTAAGTTCAAATCTTATTCTACCACTTACTAACTGTGTGGTCTTGTGGCCTTGGATAAGTTATTTATCCTCCCTGTGCCTCTAGTTTCCAATCTGTAAAATGCAGATGAAAATATTACTGACTTAGAGAATATTGTAAGGATTAAAAGAGCTAATTGAGGTTAAAGTATTTGTCTTAGGGACTGTCACATAACAAATGCTATTAATTATTTGTTATCATAATTCTTCTTCATCCATGTAAGGACTCAGACTAAAGGCCATAGATGCCAAAGCCCACAATCTTAAGCAAAAGTTTGATACAGGACAAAAATTGAAAAAAAAATTAAAAGAGAGATATAAGACACTCATATTGAAGTTGCCCTAGTGACAGTGGATTAAGATGGCTGATCATTTCAGCTTTTTTTTCCAACTGGTGTAACTATGCATGACTAAGAATGACTACCTGGAAAAACAATAACAACAAAAAGCTTAAATTATTACATATGACTGACAATACACCCAATTGATATATGGAATGCTTTGTTATTATAACAAGCCAGGCTTCAGTCTTCACGTAATAGTCAAGTTTGTTTTTTGCATGTGTCTTCACTATCTAACAGTAGGCCCAATATATATTTTTCTTTGTTTAATTCACTGGTCAAGGTCTATCTCCTCCAGGTCTTTTCCTATTACAAGCTTTGCCTGTTCTCTAACTACAGCTCTTCTCTAAATCCTCTCTTCCACCTTAATGTATTACATAATCATTGTACTGAATTATACAAATATAACTTTTCTGTTATAATGATATTATTACCTAATATTCATAATGCACTTATTATGTAGCAGAATCATTACTAAGCAATTTACAACTATCTTATTTAATTATAATACCTCTATAGGGTGGGTGGAGTCCCTGTGTGACATAAAAGGTTAAGTGCTCTGCTGCAAAACAAAAAATTGCCGGTTTGAATCCACCCAGAGACACCTCAGCCTACTTTTGGTAGTCTACTTCCAAAAGATCACACCCAGTGAAAATCCGATGGACAGTTCTACTCTGGCACACATGAGATCACCACGAGTAGGAATTGACTCGATGGCAGGTGGTTTTATTGTGGAGTAGCTGCTGTTATTGCCATCTCATTTTATAGAAGAGGAAACCAAAGTCAGAGAGGGTAAGTGACTGCTCCTTGACTATAGAGACCGTGTTCAATAATCGGTAACTTTTATGTGCCCCAATATAGTGATCTGTCCTTGTGGGGACCTTAATAAATGCCTTAAAAGTGACTGCTTTTGCATTGCCTTTTTCAGTAATTTTTTTATATCCTCATCTACATCCTGTTGGTTGTAATGAACAAAATAATCGTTAATGTTGTCAGGACTAACTTTTTTTTAGCTTTTCATTTGTTCATGAGTCCCCAAAACATGTGCTAACTTAAGGAGCAGGACACGCATAGAACGAGAAACATATCAGAATCTAACAACATCTAGGCTTCATGTAGAAGATACCAAAACATCTGGCTCATTTAAGTAACTCTATCAATCCTCAAAATACTGTATTTATAAAGTCAATGGACACAATCCCCCACCCTTGAATAAGGATGCATGCCCAAACAAATATGAGCATAATTATGGGGACAATAGGACAAAATATTTGAAATTATAACTGCCCTGGAAAATCAGAGCATATGGTCACTATATCAATATAACATAAAACAAGTAGGTCTGAATTGAGCAGATGTTTTAGCACCATGCAGACAGAGACTTAATTTGTAAAGATTTTATGCATGTTTGAGGAAATCACTGTGTAGCTGTGTCTTAAAATTGTCCCGCTCTGTCTGTTCAAAAGTGTTCAAAATATTCAGAACCAAAAAAGGGGGGGGGGAGCACAAAGCCTCTGGTGAGAAGCAATTCTGAAAGGAAGCCAGATTGTGAAAAGTAGAGTTTGATTAATCACTTATGATGTAAATGACCTATAAAAGAAGGAAAGACTCCCTGAGGTTGCTGGACAAGAGAATCTAAAAGTAGCCAGTTCTTCCCAGTTTAAGGAGAAAGCTTATTACATTTTTCAACAGAACACAGAAATAGCTGTCCCAATTTCCAAGGCATTGTTGTTGTTGTTGTTACGTGCTATTGAGCAGATTTTAACTCATTGTGACCCCAAGTGACAGAGTAGAACCGACCCATAGGGTGCTCTAGGCTGTAATCTTCATGGGAGCAGATTGTCAAGTTTTTATCCTGCCAAGCCACTGGGTGAGTTCGAAATGCCAGTTTTTCAGTTAGCAGCCAAGTGCTTAACCATTGTACCAGCAGGACTCCTTTCCAAGGCATTAAGCCTACCAAACTGATTTACCCTAGCCTAAATTCTTAAATATCCAACAAGTGGTTCCCCTGACAGAAAAGTACATCTGAGGGTTTATGCTTTCTCAGTTTGAAGTGCTCACGAAGATTTAGCATGTGTTCACTAATAGGAAATCCTGCCAAATTTAGCAAATATCTCCTTTCGAAGGGTCCTTAGATTAGTAATCAGTCCATTCTTCTTCAGGAACTGGAAATAATCCCTCTGTCCCTTGACTCATCAATACATTTTAGATGTACCTCTTTTTAGCACAGTTTACTAGACAGTTAATTATATTATAGCCTTGTTTTCTTTAATAGACTGTGAATGCTGTAAGAACAGTATTCAACTTTGCATCCCATTCTTGTCTAGCAGATGCACAACAAATGGTTTTGAATCAATGGGGGGATTTTGTATCCACAGTGTAGCTTTATGTTAGCAAGATACATGACAGTTTTCCATAATAGCTTGTGAACACGATGGAAAACATAAGCTATACGGCATACTAGATTACCCCTAGTTGAATAATCATACACAAAAAATAGGACTTCTTGTACCCATATCAGTCTGGAATGAATTCCCTGGTTTGTTAAACTTTTAAAGAAAATTTAAACAAAGATATTAATGGCTTGTTAGTCAACTCGATGGATAACACAAAACTGAGAGGCAAAACAGGATTCAAAAATCTAGAAGGCTAGTCCAAAACTAAACGGATGAAAAAAACAGACAAGAAAAATGCAAGTTTTCTACTAATTGATTAACAGTCCACTGTACACTCAAAAACAAAAACACAAGGAACTCAATAAAAAAAAAATGGGCAAAGGACTTGAATAGGCATTTCTTAAGATACACAAAAGGCCAAAAAGCACATGAAAAGATGCTCAAGCTCATTAGCCATCAGGGAAGTGCAAATCCAAGCCACAATGAGATTTCATTTCACACCACTAGGATGACTATGGAAACCCTGCTGGTGTAGTGCTTGAGAGCTATGGCTGTTAACCAAAAAGGTCGACAGTTCAAATCCACTAGGTGCTCCTTGGAAACCCTATGGGGCAGTTCTACTCTATCCTTTAGGGTCACTATGAATCGGAATTGACTCAACAGCAGCAGATTTGTTTGTTTTTTGTTTTTTTGTTTTAGGATGAATATTACCAGAAAAATGAAAAATAACAGGTGTTGGTGAGGATGTGGAGCAATTGGAACATTTGTGCGTTGCTGATAGAAATGTAAGATGGTGCCGACACTATGGAAAATAATTTGGTGATTTCTGAAGAGTTAAACATAGAATTACCATAAAACCCAAACCCAGTGCCATCGAGTCAAATTACCATATGACTCAGCAGTTCCACTACTAGGTATATACCCCAAGGAATTAAAAGTAAAGACTCAAACAGATAGTTGCACACCAATGGTCATTGCGGGGTTAGGAGTGATTCAGTAGTAGATTCTCACCTTCCACGCAGGAGACCCAGGTTTGATTCTCAGCCAATGCTGCTCTAGTGCAGCCACCACTCATCTGTCAGTGAGGCTTGCATGTTGCTATAATGATGAACAGGTTTTCAGTGGAGCTTCTAAACTAAGACTAAGAAAGGCTTGGTGATCTTCTTCCAAAAAACTCAACCAATGAAAACACTATGAATCATAAAGGCCCGATCCCATTGTGCATGGATTTGCCATGAGTTGGGGGCCTACCTGATGGCAGCTAACAACAACAAAGCTCATTGCAGTATTATTCATAACAGCCAAAAATGGAAACAAACCAAGTGCCCATCAACAGATGAATGGATAAACAAAATGTGGTAGATACGTGTAATAGAATATTATTTAGCTATAAAGGGATATGAAATTCTGATAAGTGCTATACCATGGATGAACCTTGAAAACTTTGTGCTAAGTGAAATAAGTCAGACACAAATGGACAAATATCATATCATCCCACTTATATGAAATATCTGGAACAGACAAATGCCTAGAAACAAAAGTTTATTAGCGGTAACCAGTGGTTAGGAGGAAGGGGAATGGGAAGTTATTGCTTAAGGGGTACTGATTTTCTGTTTGGAATGATGAAAATTTTTGGAAATAGATAGTGGTGATGGCTGCACAATGTTTGGAATGTAATGCACAATTAAATGTATGACTTAATTGTAATAATATTGTGAATGCAAGTGTCAAATTAAAAATGGTTAAATGGCAAATTTTATGTTATATGTATTTTACAAAAATAAAAAATTTGGTTGTATACAGACTGCATTTGTTATTTGTGTAAAAAAAAAACCATTGCCATCGAGTCAAAGCAACCCTTTAGGACTGAGTAGGACTGCTCCATAGGGTTTCCAAGGAGCAGCTGGTGGATTCGAACTGCTGACCTTTTGGTTAGCAGCCAAGCTCCTAACCACTGTGCTACCAGGGCTCCACTGTGTAAAATAGAAGACTTCAAAATTCTCCAGGAGGTAGCACAAAGTAGTTTCTACCCCATTACTGGAGTCAAGCAAGTTTGGGCTTGAAACTGCCATTTTACTTCACTGGACAAGTTTATTTAACATCTCTGATTCTCAGTGTCATCATCTATGAAATGGAAATACTAAAAGTGCGTACATCATAGACTTGGGAAGATTAAATTAGATAATTCATATAAAGTGTATAGCAGTTTCTGGCATGTAGCAAGCAATCAAAATGATGATATCCATGGAAGAAGAAGAATGTATTTCTGAACAAAAGTTATTCTTCTGCATTATGCACTGATTGAAATAAATAATTAACATTGTCCCCATTTTGATTTATTTTTAAGAGGCATGTAGACTCATTGGAAACCATGCAGCAAGATCCCATGGCATCTTAAAGGATTTGAAAATGCTCTCATATAAGAAATTGTGAGAAATGCAAAGGCAGAAAGGTCGTGATTGATTTTTTTTAAGTATTGAAATGCTGTCATATAAAAGAGGAATTAATTCGTTCTGTATGGTCCCACATGTGAGGAAAAAAAAAAAAGAAGTATAGATGCAAATCACAAAGAGGCAAGTATCAGTGGAATATTTGAAAACACTTTCTAACAGAGTTATCAGACAATAAAATAGGCTGCCTTATAAAGAAATTAGATCCCCATTTTGGAGGTAGCCAAGCAGAACTTAAATGACTCCTCATAGGGAAAGCTAAAAAATAGATTTTTATACAAGTAGGGCTAGGTCTTCCAACTCTAACATTCTTTAGTTCTATAGAACAGAGACTGTATTCCACTAGGCAAAAAAAAACTATTAGTTTGAGCTACAAATTTTTCACCTTCCGTATTGTTTATCAGCCCAGCAAGAAACCAAACAGACCAATAAGGGGTAAGGGTAGTGGTTGACAAAGATAAGACAGGGGTTAACTTACACACTTCTCCATGATATTATGGAAGAAATGTATGTCCGGGAAACTACATAACTCTGGTGAAATGTCTCAGTTTTCTATCCATAAAAAGAGAGGGTTAGACTAGGTCTCTAAAACCATCCTACCGTTTGCCTTGCAGCATCCTATAGTTTGCCTTTTGGAACACCACTTGCTTATGCATCATTGAGACCCAACCAAAAACTATTAAAAATGATCAAAGTTGGTTACTCTCCTCTCAGACCACCACAAGCAGTCCTACAAAATTACCTGCTGATTAAACATTTTGACTGGGCTACATCCATCACTAGTGCTGAGGCCATTTGTTTTCAACCAATATTTTGATGAAGAATTTGTTATAGTGAGCAGTGCTTCCAAAAACCCCTAGTCACACATATTTGCCAAAAAATTTGGTTTGCATTAATGAGATACCATGCACTATTAGTCTAGTATATAGGGAGTAACTTCTTCCCAGTCACAACACATCTCTGTAGGAGTTCACAGAGCAAACATGAAAAACGTAAATGCTTCCAGTATTTGTAATATAAGTCAAAGGGACGGCATGATGATAAACATAACAAATTCTATGATTTTATTTTGGAAAAATAAATTTTAATCTCAAAAACACAGCCCATAAAATATTCTGCATACATTTGTTCTCTCTCACTCTCGAGTTTCATAAGACATAATTAATCAGAAAAAAATCTGCACCCTAGGTGCCCCACTGTTTCTTTCTTCATTGGCAAAAAAAAAAAAAAAAATTGCAGCAATTCTTGTCCCTCACCTATATCTGGTAGCAAATTAATCAGCCACTGGGAGTCAAGAGAGATTTTCATTTTCCATTTTAAAGGTCTTCAACTCATGGAATTGGCACTTTGGACCATTGCCAAAAGGAAACCAATCTCAAAGATAATAAGAAGGCCTGGAGGTTGGAAATAAAGCCTCAGTTTTGCTAAATGGCCCAAGGTGGTCCAACATTCGACCTTCTGATGACCCCACTGAGGACAGCTGGGTTGTAAGTGAAGATATGTTCTATTTGCACACTCTTGCCACACTCCTACTTCTAAATGAGCACTGTGAAGAAATGCCATTATTGTTAATGCTGCTTTTCCAGATTCTACATTTCAGATAATACCCATCCTTTCACTTGATCAGTTCTACAAAGAGAAATTTCAAGCAGGAAGCTGGTGAGCTCATTTTCCACTTCAGAAATTCATAAAAGAAATTAACCTCTAGTTAGGTAGGTATTTTACTGTAAATTAATTCCAGATACTATAAGAAATGGCCACAGATACTGTCACATCTGTTTCTTTTGACAAAAATGTTGCTGTCTGAGTTGTTCTTCAAATTTCACCGGCTCAGATAGAAGAGTTTCTTCTCAGAGAGTACTCAAAAGAATCCACACACTAACAAATATTGTCATCAGCTCTCCAAGAGGCATGGAAGTTTGTCAGGGCTTCCTCTTTCCAGCTGGGTGAAATTACCCAAAAACCCAGTGCCATTGAGTCGATTCCAACTCATAGCGACCCTATCGGTGAAATTTGGGAGGTGCATATATTAAAGCACTGCCATGTCTCTCAAACTATATGTTTTTGTTAAGTCTAAACATATTTGTAAACTTCTTTCTGTATGAAAAAGCTTCACTGTTGGTCTTAGTATTTGTAGAATCTGCAGAGGCATAAATACATTCCTATTGGCTAATGTAGTAAAAATGTAAATATGAGGAGGCAGAGAGTGTGGGAAAATCATGGAATGGGAAGTTAGTAGCTCTGTAATTTAGTCTGTGGCTGGATAGCTCTGTTGGTTAAATCATAGCATGAATAAGACCAAGGCAACAAGTCTTACCTCCATGTGGGCCAATTAACATCACCCCTTTTCAATAACGCAAGTTGCAATCATCACCCTAGTGAGCCAAATGGCAAAAATCTAATTTCGTCACAAGGGAGAACAGGTGAGTGTGACTGGCTCAGTGGAAGCCCAGTCCCACAACCAGAAAATTTATATCAAAGGGCAACCTCTTCTGATAATGTCTTTTCATGTACAAAACCCAGCATAGATAGGAATAAAAGCAATTAACATTTGTATAACATCTTTCGGTCTGCTAAGCATATTCACATATGTTATAGTATTTAATCCTCACAACAGTTCTATGATGGGGAGGTTATTACTTTCATTTTAGAGAGAGGGAAATATTTGCTATGCTTTTTACAGGCTGCGATGAGCCCTATTAAATCCTACAAAAAGTAAGGAAGAATCTCCCAGCTTAAAGTGCTAAAAGGAATAAAGAAGCATTTCACATCTTTTGAAAGTTTTTATATAGGAGTAAAAATTTATTTTTGATAGAATTTGATAAATAAGAAAGGTAAATGTAAAACTGACTCAAGCGACACTAAAAGCATTTCTTTTAAAATCATCAAAAAACTAAGACTAATAAACAGAGCTTTCTACCCAGGTTCTCTGGAATTACTTTGCCACTTTTTTTTTAATATACACATAACGGCTCCCAATTAGATAGAGCCTAAAAAATTTTCCTTCTCAAGAGGCCCCAGATAAGCGAAGCATCACTGAAGAAGAAGAACGAAGCGGGAGGCCTCACACTACCCGATTTTAGAACCTATTATACCACCACAATAGTCAAAACAGCCTGGTACTGGCACAATAACAGATACATAGACCACTGGAACAGAATTGAGAATCCAGACATAAATTCACTTTTTTTTTTTTTTATGAGCAGCTGATATTTGGCAAAGGTCCAAAGTCCGTTAAATGGGGAAAAGACAGTCTCTTTAACAAATGGTGCTGGCATAACTGGATACACATCTGCAAAAAAATGAAACAAGACCCATACCTCACACTTTGCACCAAAACTCACTCCAAATGGATTAAGAACCTAAATATAAAATCTAAAACTATAAATATCATGGAAGAAAAAATAGGGTCAATGCTAGGAGCCCTAACACATGGTATAAACAGAACAGAAAACATTATAAACAACGCTCAAACATCAGAAAAGAAGCTAACTGGGAGCTCCTAAAAACCAAACACTTATGCTCATCCAAAGACTTCACCAAAAGAGTAAAAAGACAACCTACAGACTGGGAAAAAAATTTTAGCTATGATATTAAAATCTACAAGATACTGTAAAGCCTCAACAGCAAAAAAGACAAACAACCCAATTAAAAAATGGAAAAAGGATATGACCAGGCACTTCACCAATGAAGACATTAAGGAGGCTAACAGATACATGAGGAAATGATCAGGATCATTAGCCATTAGAGAAATGCAAATCAAAATTAAAATGAGATACCATCTCACCGCAATAAGGCTACCGTTAATCAAAAAAACAGAATATAATAAATGATGCAGACGTTGTGGAGTGACTGGGAAACTTATACACTGCTGGTGGGAATGTAAAATGGTACAACCACTTTGGAAATCGATTTGGCGCTTCCTTAAAGAGCTAGAAATAGAAGCACCATATGATCCAGCAATCCCACTCCTTGGAATATATCCTAGAGAAATGAGAGGCGTCACAGGAATAGATATAAGCACACCCATGTTCATTGCAGCACTGTTCACAATAGCAAAAAGATGGAAACAACTTAGGTGTCCAGCAACTGATGAATGGACAAACAAATTATGGTATATTCACATAATGGAATATTACCCAATAATAAAGGACCACAATGAATCCCTGAAACATAACATGGAGGGATCTGGAAAGCATAATACTGAGTGAAATTAGTCAGTCACAAAAGGAAAAAAACTGTATACGACCACTATTATAAGAACTCAAGAAAACGTTGTTTTAAGAAATAACATTATCTGATGGTTAAGGTGGGGAGGGAGGGAGAGGGGTATTCTCTAGCTAGATAGTAGACAAGAATTATCTTAAGTGAAGGGAAGGACAACACACAATACAGGGGAAGCCAGCACAACCAAACTAAACCAAAAGCTAAGAAGTTTCCTGAATACAACCAAACACTTCGAGGGACATAGTATCAGGAACGGGGGTCTGGGTACCATGGTTTCAGGGGACATCTAGGTCAATTGGAATAACAAATTTTATTAAGAAAATGTTCTGCATCCCACTTTGCTGAGTGACGTCTGGGGTCGTAAAAGCTAGTGACTGGCCATCTAAGATGGATCAATTGGTCCCAACACACCTGGAGCAAAGGAAAATGAAGAACATGAAATACACAAGGAAAATATTAGCCCAAGAGACAGAAAGGGGCACATAAACCAGAGACTCCATCAGCCTGACACCAGAAGTACTAGATGGTGCCCAGCTACCACCAATGATCACCCTGACAGGGAACACAACAGAGAGTCTGTGATGGAGCAGGGCAAAAGTGGGGTGCAGAACTCAAACTCTCATAAAAATCCCAGACTTAATGGTCTGACTGAGACTGGAGGAACTCCAGGATACATGGCCCCTGGGCTTTCTGTAACCCAGAACTAAAACCATTCCCGAAGCCAACTCTTCAGACAGAGATTAGACTGGGCTACAAGACATAAAATGATGCTCATGAAGACTGTGCTTCTTAGTTCAAGTAGATAAAAGAGACTAATATGGGCACCTCCTGTCTGGAGGTGATATGAGAAGGCAGAATGGGACAAGAGCTGTTTGAATGGACATGGGAAATCTGGGGTGGAAAGGAGGAGTGTGCTGTCACATTTTAGAGAGAGTAATTAGGGTCACATAACAATGTGTGTACAAAATTTTTGTATGAGAAACTAACTTAAGCTCTAAACTTTCACTTAAAGCACAACAAAAAGATAAAAAAGTAGCGTGTGTCACCATTCAGATAAATAAAAAGAATGCAACCACTTCCATGACTATAGAAAGATGCCAGCTCAAGAACGATCACTGCAGTGTTGTTTATAATGGCTAGAAGAAGGCGAAGGTGGAGGAAGAGGGGGAGAAGGGAGGAAGGGAGGAAGGGAGGAAGGGAGGAAGGGAGGGAGGGAGGGAGGGAGGGAGGAAGAGGAATTGACTGAAATGTACAAGAAAAAGTTGATAAATGCAGTTAGTTCCAGACAATAGAATGCTATGTAACAGTGAACATGACAATGTAGGTATAAAATTATTGCCATACTGATATATCCCTGAAGCACAGGAAAAAAAAAAAAGAACTTTAGAAACGTTCATTGAAGTATTAACAATGAGTTTCTCTGAGTGATGCAATTTCAGAGTATTATAACTTTTTCTCTTTTATGCTTATCTGCGTTTTTATTTTCCTCCAGTGACAATGTATTAGTCCATAATCATTACAATGTTTAAAATTAAGAACATAACGCTATCAATACTTCAGTTGTTACCCTCTCCAGGAGCTTCTCCTGGCCCTGCTATCTATAGCACCCCCCTCACCAATTTTGTGAGATGGACATTCAATAAAACTTCCAAAAAAAAAAAAAAAGCCTTCCTTCTCGTTGTAATACAACAATCCTGTGAAGTAGATATTATTTGTTGTATTTTCGTAGATAAGGAAGCAAACTCAGATTATGTGACTTGTTTGTTTTCTTTAGACACATCTACATTTATGAGTTACACAATTAAAGATCCATAAATAATGAAATCATTCCTCTGGCAGCATTAAATTGGAAACCCTGGTGGCGTGGCATTAAATTAAAAATAAAAAATTATACACTATCAAATAAGACCTTCTTGTCTGGTTTTTGGAAACCCTGGTGGCATAGTGGTTAAGTGCTACGGCTGCTAACCAACAGGTTGGCAGTTCAAATCTGCCAGGCGCTCCTTGGAAACCTGTGGGGCAGTTCTGTTCTGTCCTATAGAGTCCGATATGAGTCGGAATAGACTCCACGGCAGTGGGTTTGGTTTTTGGTTTGGTTTTGTCTGGTTTTTAGTTCCATTTGGAGTCACCCATAATTTCACAGAGGTTGGAGCCCTGGTGGCACAGTGGTTAATAGCTATGGATACTAAGCAAAAGGTCGGCAGTTCAAACTCACCAGTCACTCCTCGGAAACCCTATGGGGCAGTTCTACTTTGTTCTATATAGCCTTACTTTGAGTCAGAAATGACTCAATGGCACCTAACAACAACAACATTGTTCCATAGAGCCAGCTAAAATTGGAAGTACCATAAATAAGCAGAAGGTAATCAGGGTTTTTTTCTTAACCCCCTTTTTGCCTAGCCTTCTGTTTGTGTAAACACTATAATTCGAATTGCCCATATATTCTAATTAATAAATGTTTTCTTTTTGTCCAAGAGTGAGAGAATTTTCTTTCTCATGCCAAATTAAAAGAAACATAAATGACAGAGCTGTGTTGAGAGCAAGACCATACTAACAGCTGTATCATTTTTCCTTGCTTGCTGGTTTCATTTTTGTTTTATTAAATTGATGTGCTGTTGAACTGAATTTAACAAATGTTTAGTTCCTTTGGTGTCCCAATATTTAAAAAAAAAAAAAACCCATTCTCTCATAGCACTACTTTTGGCAGCACTTTCCAGGTGGCATGCCAAAGGGTTTTTTCACGGGGAGAAAATTCAGATTCTGGAAATGCTAAAGTACACTAGTCATCTCTATTCTGTACATCTCACTAGCTTCACTTTACCACAAGGGGGAAAAATGCAAAACAGAACAGATGTTTGCAGAGGAACAAACTCGGCAAAGTTTTAGCAACGAACAGCACATTTTCCCCATAATTTTGCAGATACAACAAAGTACAACATTCATCAGTTTTGCTTCACATGAAAGGCTCGTTGTTCAGTCCAAGTTCCTTCTAATCCACTCTTATTAAGCTTGCAAATGGCCCACAGCAGGTCCTCAGATAAAGTGCATTGCAGTTACCCCTGTTAACATGGAAAGAAATCTTCAGAGGATTTCATTAGAAAAGTAACATGATAACTACTAGGTATTTAACACTTTTAGAGACTGGGAAAATGGTCACTTCTTTCAGATTTCCATGTCGGCAATTATCAACAAAGCAAAACTTGAATCTTCTTTTGAGGCAAAATATTTGGTGGAAATAGGAAAAGAAAGAAATCCCTAACCACAAAATCTATAAATATCAGTAATTTTTTTTTATGGTCCAATGGAAAGAAAAAATGCTGTCTAATTTTGAGGCAGTTGTCACATTTAGTAATAAAGTAACTGTAAGGTGACGCAATCCTGATAAATCAAAGTACCTAAGTGATTCTTGCAAAACTAAATATAGTTGACAGGATTAAAAAAAAGGAAACTTATCAATCTTAAAGCAACATCTTTTCTTGCTTTATTTAATTATGCTTTTAAACTAGAAAAAGGTAGTGTAAAAACGGCAGAAAGGGGGGAATTAATATTTAGTAAGGCATTTTTCTTTTTTTAAGGCATTTTAACCACTCAAATATTATCTGACAGCATACAATAAACCTACTTGAAGACTATCTTATGCAATATCCTTTGTTGGGAATGAAATATTCTTATTTAAAATAAACTACTTCATTATAAGGGAGCCATGGCGGCACAGTGGTTGAAGCGTATTTCTGCTCACATCCTCAATTTCTAGCTAAATATGTGTAGAAAACAGTCACTATGACTATTTCTAGAGTTATTTTTCTGAACTAAAATATTTTATTCTAGAAATTCTGCATATTTTTCTTTATTAGTGTCCCCTAAAATTCAAAATACATAAAGTCTTCTATTTCAATACTAAAATTCACCTCCTGCTCCATGCCAAAATATTAATTTGAATACCTCTACACTCCACTGCTATTTTAGTCTTATTTTTCAAATTTCAAAATTCTGGTTTGAAGTAGAACTGAATCATAAGAATAAAATGGAACAGTCACCTAATTTTATAAAATTGTATCTACAGATCTTAACTTTTAATGGTGTTTGTGTATGTGTGTGTGTGATGATTAAAAATTTAGTGAAAGCCATGAATGCCATTTCACTGTCACTTACTTTGACTAACCTTCACCTGACCTCACTCCCTAAGGCAATTTCAGATTCTTTTGTTTCTACGTTCAAATTTTTCAATCAGGCAGGTGAGTTTGTTTAAAATCTGTAATTAAAAAGAATTCCTTAGAAGCAATTTTTTTTTTATTTTTCACAGATGCTTGTTATAAAAATTAAATTATTTTCTATTAAAAATATCAACCACTTGTGATTATTCAATGAGCAGGGCAAGTCAATCCCCGGAAGACAGACCTGAACTAGGTAGTTCTGCAGTTTAGCAGTTCTTCATAGGCCAGTGAAATCGGCAGAAATGATATATAAATATAAGGAAAAATGGACATTTTCTAATCATGTAAACTGCTTTACTGCAACTGAGATGGAGAAAAATATATAAGCATTCATAGCAGTCAAGAGTACACTGTGCAAGGAAAAGGGGTGCACTTAAAAAAAATGTTTAAAAAAAATCCTTGAAGTAATTTCTGTACTGCATCATGGTCTTGAAAACCACTGTTTTCTATTCAAACAAAAAATTCAAACAGTTACCTAAAAAATGGATTTTCAGAGAACTTCTTAATATTCATTATCATCATTAAAATCAAATATTTGAATTATCTTGATAAATGTATTTCTTAAAATACTGCATCACTGGAAACTTGCACATATTTCATAAACAGAGTCAGGGAATGATGGGATAGAAGAATGGATAGTCTTGAATACCAGAAATAAAAAAAAAAATCCCTTGAAAATAATTAAAGATATAATAAATTACATTTGTGGCTTCTTCTAATATACTCCTTTTTTTTAATCCTTTCATCCTTAAAAAAACTGCATGGCCAAAAGTATCATTCTACTTTCCGGTCCCGAGGGGGAAAATAAAATCTTCTAATGGAGGAACCAAGTTGTTTTTATTCTAACCAGCAACCACTCAGCATCACTAGAAGTGGGAATAATTAGACAGTATATACCTCTTGATAAAAAGGAATACGAAATATGTGCAGCACAAATGCAGTATACTTGCCAAAAATCTTACCTAGCCTTTAAACATAACTTTCAGTTTATAGGAAATACAGGGATGTGAGGAATGAATTAAATAACACAAGTAAGGAAGCAACCAAATCTAGAAGACTGAAAGTTCTGTAGGACCACAGTCCCCATCTCTTGAACAACTAAAGTTTGTAAAGAAAGAAAAAGTTGCAAGTCTATTAGAGTCAAAGAAATTACATATGATGTTTGATAAGATCCTGATTTGAATAAGCCAGGTGTAAACATTTTTCAGAAAATAGGGTAATTTGAGTATAGACTAGAAACTAAATTATATCAAGTAATTACTGTTCATTATTGTGATAATGATATTGTGATTATATAGAAAAAATAGTAATCATGCGTAAAATGCCATGATGTCTAAAATTCACTTTAAAATATTTCAGAAAAAAAAGTAGATAAAAAATGGCAAAAATATTAAGTCATTAAATATAAGTAGTGGGTATATAGGTGGTTACTATACAATTCTTTCCACTTTTCTGTATGTTTGAAATTATTTATAACAAAAAGTAAAAAAAAAAAAAACACATTCCTAGAGACATTGAAGAAACCAAAGACTACTTCAGTTAACACTGAAATTCTAAAACAGCACTAGTTTCTTGTTTTCTCTTCTCCACTTGCCTCCTTAGTTAGCATTCAACCCCCCTTCCGAATTCCAGGATCTAGGGCACTACTTGCCTCCCTGCTCCTGCAACTTCTTCCTGCTTCCTCATACAAAGAGTTCTCAGGTTAGAGTCTTGGGATATGTGAATCTTAGGCCCTGATACAAAAAGCCGCTTCCTTCCAGAAAGTTGGAAAGAATGCCTTGGACCAGAGATGTTTTGAGATCTTTTTAGGCCTTAGATACTTTTAGATTTGGAAGTCCTAGGCCACATCTTATCAAAATATTAAAATATATCTAATTAAATTTTGGGACGCTGGTGGTGTAGTGGTTAAGAGCTCTACTGCTAACCAAATGGTTGGTTGTTGGGATCCACCAACCACTCACTGGAAACCTATGGGGCATTTCTACTCTGTCCTGTAGGGTTGCTGTGAGTCAGAATTAATGACTGCAACAGGCTTGCGTTTTATTTTTTTATATTTATATATAATTATTTAAAAATTAACTTACAGTTAACTAGTTGATGTATTATGTAATCTAGAAATTTAAACACGTTAATTTTGATATTGCCATTTTCTTTGAATATTTTAAAGCCAATACATTGTTTTCAGGTTCCAAACATGCTTATAGATCCTTGAAAGCTTAGCATCCCTAGCCTGGATGCAAGAATGTAAGACCATCAAAAAGGACAACTTATCCTGAGCAGTCATCTTTATTAGTATGCAGTGTTCATAAATAATTGTTATGCAATTGAATTTTTTTTTAAAAAGCAACAACATAGAATCAAATTTTGTCAGAACTAAAAGAGTGTATTTAGTGCAAACCAGAAAAACCAAACCCATTTGCTGTCGAATCAGTTACAACTCATAGCAACCCTAAAGGACAGAGTAGAACTTCCCCATAGAGTTTCCAAGAAGTGCCTGGTGGATTCGAACTGCCGACCTTTTGGTTAGCAGACATAGTTCTTAACCACTATGCTACCACAATTTCTGTATTTAGTGTGCAGGGCTTCCTAATTTATAATCTATGTGTAGGCTTTAGGAGAGTCACAGATCTCCACAAATTGTTAGTAAAATGGTGCGTGAATATGTGCAGGGTTGGATATGTCACTATATGACAATTTGCCATTTTCTGGTGAAAGGATCCTGAGATTTCTTGTGAGTTTCAAATTTTTTGTGACTCTCTTACCCTGAAAAAGGAGAATTACAGGGTATAGTATAACCTGCTGATGTTAAAGATGGGAAAACTGAGGCCCAGAAGGGCCTCACAGTTGATCAGAGTCTAAGAGTTTAAATCTCCTAACTTCTAGCTCTCTATCTCTGAAGTCGGTCTTACAGTTAATATTAAAAGTACTATTTTGGCCTAGGCATCTTTAAGGAGGCGCCTGACTCCCACATGGTTTCAAATACTTATAAGGTCTTATAGTCAAGCTACAGTTTGAAACGAAGAGCTCCCTTTCTATTTGCTGTGCTGATCCTAGTCTAGTGGTCTTTGGCATCAAAGAAATCTCTTGTCTTTATTTTACAAAAATTCTTAGCAACAGAGGAGGGAACTTTATTTTAGAATTTCTGTGAAAGGGCCATAATCACTTAGAGGAAGGAAGCTGAGTATGGTGGTTTAACACTGGAGTCTTAAGGTCTAGGTTTCAACTTCATTCAGCCACTAAAATACAGCACAGAATGCAGGACTAGGTAATTACCCTGAAGCAGTTACTTACCCACTTTTTGACTAAGTTTCTTTCTCTGGAAAATAGCAGTAATGGCTCTGGGGCCACTTGTGAATGACCCGGACTTCCATGAACATGACTATATTCATAGGAATTTTCAAGATTTTCAGACAAAAGGTCCCCTATCAGTGTTAAAGCAACAACATAATGTGATGTCTGCTTCTGAAAAGCAACATCTCTGCTACTTAGTTAGTCCTTTAACCTCATAATCCAAAATCACTCCTGGGAGTGTCCTTCTCTGGTTCTGCTTTTAACTTCATTCCCCAATCATGTCAAGAAAAATTGAAAATCTTCACTTGAAATGAGTCCTGTAAACAAATCTATAAACTAAGTTGTTGATTTTTTTTTCTATAAAGAAAACAGTCTTCTATTAAGAATTTCAATAATGAAATATGGCAGCTGATGGTAAAGTGTGTCCTTCCTCAGGCTGCAGTTACGTAAAAGGTTATATAGTACAACAATTATTAAGCCCTTTTTTACTGTGACAATTGATTTGAATACGGTGTTTGTTGTAGACTCTTTATAATACAAGATCACAAAAGTTCAAAACTAATTTATTGCTCTTTGTTACACCCAGCAAAAAAGTGCACCTTCTCTAAACTGTTACTGTCAGATCGATATTGTGCTGAAACAAAAATGCAGATTAGCTGTTAAAGACTTCTTTTTTAGCTGCATTCATGAATTACTTTGCAAAATCTAAGCACTGTGGTGAAGGGAAGAAAAAAAAACTTCAGAAGCGAATTTTAAAATGAAGTAGAGAGGCAAATAGGAAAAGAGGTTCCAAAATGGCTCCATTCCTAAAATTCGCTGGTGTGAATTTAGGTAATCTACATATTTAAATAAAACTCTGGTTGTATTTGGTACATGCAAGTATTGAACTTAAAATTGGAAACTGGTAGTGGAGAAGACATCCGTTCCCCTTTGGACCAGTTACCAGTTTCTATTTCAATAATACCTGCACATACGGAACACACATCTCAGTGAAATTATGTTTGGACGCCAAAATTAAAAGTATTTGAGCATATTGGAATGGTTTGGCTCACGTTAGTGATGGAAACCTATTGAATTTAGAGGCTAATAAATCTTGAGTGAAATTACAAAGCGTTCAGTGATTTTAAAAAGAAAAATCTCTATTCTCTTCAACGAATGCTTACAACAAAGGATAAAATGTAGCTAGCATTGTTTTCAATTAGGCCTATTTGGAAAATTCATCGATCTTTCTGCCCCACCCTTGCTTTTCTTGATTATCACCTCACCTCTGGGGGTCAGAAGGGTGCACAACTCCACCCCGGGTTTGATGAAGAGGAACGGAAGAAGAGGGGGCATGTGGCTGCAAGCCTATTTGGGTGAAACTGCACAATTCCTGAAAATAGATGGTGAAATAAATAGTGGGTTTTTATGCTGCCCTCAGGCATTGATACCTTCAACTTGTATGCATATTTACATCCATGTATTCTGTTATTAGGTGGGAAACAGTTACCACAGCAACCTCCAAATCACCTGGCAGCTTTGCTATTTCAATAAAGCCACGCGATTTCTCTAGGTTCTTTCTCCCTTTGTCTCTCTCTCTCACACACACACACACACACACACATAGATGTATACAACAATAAAAACAGTGCACCGTACATAGTGCCTTTACAATGTAGAGAATTCATCTTCACATCATACTTGTTCATCCCATTCAGCGGGTTTGTGGTAGAACTTGAAAATGGATTACTGGTCTTTAAAACGAAGCCTATTCCTTTTCCACCTTGATTCCCACGGAAGTTTATAAGATTCTCAGTGAATTAGTTAAAATTTTCCCATTCTCATTACACATTTGAGTACAGGACTTACGCGCAGGTATTCCATTCTTCACTCGGGCTTTTCATTTTTGCTTCACCCTTATGGAGATGCTACTTTAAATATTATGTAACAGTCAATACTGGTGTATTTAGCATAAAAGTTTACACAGGGAGGATTTAAAAAATTAGGCTATTAGAAGAATGATGGAACATAATTTTTCAGTGGAATTTAGATAATTTATTACTATGTAAATCAAGTTACTTTAAAAATCGAAAACTTATTAATTTAAGATATAACCAGTAGCAGCCTCCAGTCAGCTCTGAGTACATAATTTCATCCTATTAGTGAAAAAATACAGTTGTAACAGCAAGTAAGAATTCCCCATTTCCTGAGAATTTTGTTTTCTGTTTCTGTGAGATTGTTTCTAATTTTTTTGGTGATCAAAGTATGTCTCTTTGTGCTTTTATTATGCAAAATATAATCTTGCAACAGTATTTGCATTTCCAGTCTGGAGCACTATAATCTAGGTATCTCACTACTGCCTTCCTTTCGACGTTTAATTTACAAGGTACACCAATTAACTGGAAGGTTCAAATAATGGGGGAGGAGATTCCAATTTCCAGCTAATTTTTGGAAAAGAGGATTGATTCTTATTGTTAAACATCTTTTTAATACATACTGAAGTATATTATGTCTGGGATATGCTTTAGCATTCCAGCAAAAAAAAAAGTGGAGGATAAAAATGGCAGAATGTTGATAATGATTGAAGCTTGGTTATTGAGTAAGTGGGATATCATTCTTAATACTATCTATATTGTTGTATACATTTGACAATTTTCATAATAACAAAAGTAAAAACAAAGTCTAAAATGTACTAGTTCCAAGATTGTGCCCCAGTAGAGTGTGATAAATATGATTTAATCTCCATTTGCTTGACTGAAGAAAAAGCTAGATAAATAAATGCAAGATAATTTATATATTTTACTTCTCATAACAATCATTTTAGATAGATATTACCCTAATTTTACAGACAAGGAATAGGTGACAATGAAATTAAAGTTGAGAATTAGAGGCACACAGCACTTAATCTCAAGTCTAACTACAAAACCCACTGGGCTCTGAATGTTACCCTTCTGATAAGGATATATCTCTCACTTGTCAGGACTGGAGACACAAAGATACTAGTTAAGTGTGAGAGAGAAGGCTAGATGTGTGCTAATGTATGGAGTACATTTGTTTTTGTTTGTGTTGAGTTATATTAATTCCTTAATAAGTGTTTGTTTTGTTCTTTTTATCTTCACCTTTCATTCTCTGAAAAGCAGAGAATAACTTTAAAGCTGGGGCTACAGAGTTGCCAGTTAAAATACTTGGGTCATACTTACACTATAAATTTATTCAATGTTCATTTGGAATTCATTTTTTAGCTGGTGTCCTGTATTGTTATTTGCTAAGCCTGGCAAGCCTAGGTTAGTAAGGTATTCTAGTTAATTGGATCATAGTGAATTGAGGTTTTAGTAAACACTGACACAGATTTTAGTAAACACTGTCTCCATTATAACAGAAAAAAGGCACTCTCAAATCTGCAAAATTACTAAAAAGTATGCCTTCTTCCCAAAAGCAGGTTCAAAATACTAAGTAGAGTATGTTCCGAGATTTCATAATAATAGGTACTATTTCTGTAATAAGAAAAAAGTTATTTTTGATTTTAAAATAAATGGATATCTACTTTAAAATAGGTAACTGAATACTTCTGGATAAATGCAAGAGTTTTATTGTTTCATTTGTTTTGTGAGGGATGTTTATTCACCTCGTCATTGAAAGGCCTTTTTCAGATCCAAATCCAAATTAATTACGTTATCCATATTCAAATAAAAATTAAATTCAGTGCATTTACTTTCGTTTCTGAAACCCATTCAATGATGATTTATTAAAATATCATACAACTGAAATAGTTGGAGAAGATATGCACTCAGTATAACCACACACACACACATGCTCAAAGGGACATATACAAAGATTATTTTTTTCTTCTTTTCAATAAAAGTAGCGATCTCTCTAAACACTCAAATGTTCTGGGAGATTAAACCAAATCCATGAAAGAAGCTCAAAATTTTAAATGAAACCTTAAGTCCTTGGGCCTATTTTTTCTGCTGTAAGATATTTGGATGGGTTTAGGGTGTAATGAGTAGAGGAAAGGGAAAGGGACCAGTGATAATTACCAATGGACAAAACAGCCAGTCAATTTATTCATTTCAGTCAACCTGTCCATTCAGTTAGGGGAGAAAATCAGTCTAATTTGTTATTTGACTGACCCAGCCATTTTAAGATACAGCAACTGTATTTTCTATGCAGTTTACTTGCAAACGTTGCTTTACCTCCAAAACTTCATGGGCAAAACAGTTCAGAAAAATCCATGTGGACTTCTTCACTTGAGCCAAAAAACAATTGCCCCATGCTCTTGTTTCCACCCAAACATGATTAGTGCCTTCTGACATTTTGTTTTGTCCCAAAGCAGGAGTCAGTCTGGACAAAGCTGACATGTACAGTTGTCTTCACAGCACTCCATCTGTTAGCTATGCTGAGAGAAAGCACGGATCCTTTCATTGGACTATTGAGAGTGTGGAAGCCATCAACACGAACAAATGCTCGGACATGAAGAAGGAGGAAAAAAAAAAGAAGACAGTAATTAGCTTAGAAAATTTTCTTTACAAATATGACTCTCAGAAGATTGAAGGAAAGCTTTGATTAAATTAAGTAAGAGAAAAACCAGTAATTAAAACTGCTCGAGTCATGTTTGTGAAGATGTATGGCTGGTTTGCTGCCTATCTATAAATATGCTTCCCATTTAACCACATCTTGTTCGTGCTTCCACTTAATTTATAATAAGATTTTTGAAAGTGTTAAGAATTTTGGTAAAAAATAAAGGGCCCACTTTTTGCCGGGATTTTTATTTCCTCTCTGATTCCAACTATTTCACTTCACTTCCAAAGGGTCTCACCTGTTTATCTTCATATCAGTCCTTACCACAGTGCTTGATTTCATATTCATACTCACATCTATTCTACCCATGGAACTTTGTCTTTCCTCTAATCTGCAGTCTTAAATCAGACCCGTTGTTATTTCTCTTGTATACCACATCTTGGCTCATACAGACAACACCACTTGGAATGCTTTCTTTTCTGAGTCCCCAGTGCAAACCTTCTAAGTCTTTTAAAAAAAAAAAATTAGCCCCAGCTTAATCACGCTTCCTATATGAAATTCTCCCCCACTACAAGAACTCAAACAAATTGCCCCCTTTTCTAGGTTCCAAAATGTGGTTCTCAAAGAGTGTTCCAAGCACATCTGTGATTCCCAAGACCATTACATGGAGCCTGTCATTTCAAAATTATTTTCATAAAAATGCTAAGATGTGATCTTTTTCACTTTGCTGTGTTTGCACTGATGGTGCAAAAGCAATGGCGGGGGTGGGGGTAAAAAGTTCTGACACCTTAAAATGAATCAAGGTAGTAGCACCAAACTGGTAGTAGTTACTGCATTATTTACTGCCATATACTTACAGGTAAAAACAGAACAGTTTCACCTTAGAAGTGTTCTTAATATAGTAGCAACTATTATTAATTTTATTAAATCTCAACCTTTGAGATTGCAACATTTTACTGTTTTGTGATAAAGTGGAAAGTATACATAAAGTACTTTTGCTGTATACTGAAGTACAGTGGTTGTCTCCAGAAAGAGCAGTTTGAGATTGATTGAGGTATAAGCCAAACTAGCCATTTTTTTTTCCATAAACACATTTTTTTTTTACTTTAAAGAATGATTGACACAGTATAGTTATTCAGGTTTGAATATTTGGCAGATATATCCTCAGAAATGAAGAAAGCAAGACAGTTGCTTCAAGGAAGAAAAAGAAACAGTATTTGCTGCAAATGATAAAATTTAATCTTTAAAGCCAAAATTAGAATTTTGGAAAACTTGTATCTGCCCCCATGAGCTTGGCAACTTCCTAATAATTATAACTTTACTTATGACATCAGTGGTTATATTAAGGATTATGATTATTTTGATATTATATAATAAAATGTATTAATATTTAGAAATATGCATATTCAGTGAGAAGTTTCCAAATGTCAAATTCATGGACCTGGGTTCATATTTTACATTGCAAGTGTCTTTTAAGAAACTAACACTTAATAAGTTTTGGTATAGTATTAAAGAAGAATATCCACAATTATCTGAAAAGACTACTGAAATGCTCTTTTCTCCAACTACATGTCTATGTCAGGCTGGATATTCTTCATATATTTGAACCAAAATAACACATTGCAAGAGATTGAATGTAGAAAAAGATATGAGAACCCATCTGTGTTGCGGTCACCCTACGGGTGTGGGATGGACCCTCCACCCAAAATTTGGTTGAAATATTGAGACTGATGACACTAATGCAGCAGGATGGTATGTAAAGGTTTATTGCTTATTTGGTGAGCCTTTCCTGGGACAGTAGGAGAGGCTCCCAAGCAAGTCTGAAAATGGCTTGAGAGAGCAAGGAAGGGTGAATGGCTCTGACTTTTATTTTATTTTTCAATTTTTTCTCCATTTATTATGATGTTGCTTATTGGTCCAGCTGTGAGGATTTTTGTTTTCTTTCTTCAAAAAAAAAAAAAAAAAAGATCAGTTTATTGTGCTTTATGTGAAAGTTTACAATTCAAGTCAGTTTCTCATACAAAAACTTATACACACATTGTTATGTGACCCTAGTAGCTCTCCTTATAATGTGACAGCACACTCCTCCTCTCCCCCTGTATTTCCCATGTCCATTCAACCAGCTCCTGTCCCCATCCTCCTTCTCATCTCACTTCCAAACAGGAGCTGCCCATATAGTCTTATGTGTCTACTTGACGAAAGAAGCTCACTCCTCACCAGTATCATTTTCTATCTTATAGTCCAGTCTAATCTTTGTCTGAAGAGTTGGCTTTGAGAATGGTTTTAGTTTTAGGCTAACAGACAGTCCAGAAGCCATGTCTTCTGGGGTCCCCCCAGTCTCAGTCAGACGATTAAGCCTGGTTTTTTGCTAGAATTTAAGTTCCGCATCCCACATCTCTCCTGCTCCATCAGGGATTTTCTGTTGTGTTCCCCTTCAGGGCAGTCATCGGTGGTAGCCAAGCACCATCTAGTTCTTCTGGTCTCAGGCTGATGGAGTCTCTGGTTTATGTGGCCCTTTTTGTCTCTTGGGCTCATATTTTCCTTGTGTATTTGGCATTCTTCATTCTACTTTGCTCCAGATGGGCTGGGACCAATTATTCCATTGTAGATGGGCACTCACTAGCTTTTAAGACCCCAGACTCCACTCACCAATGTGGGATGCAGAGCATTTTCTTGATACACGTTGTTGTGCCAATTGACCTAGATGTCCCCTGAAACAATGGTGCCAGACCCACCCCCCCCACACCCCGCCACTACTGTGTCCCTCATAGTGTTCGGTTGTACTCAGGAAAATTCTTAGCTTTTGGTTTAGTCCAGTTGTACTGACTTCCCCTGTATTTTGCACTGACCTTCCCTTCACCTAAATTAATTCTTGTCTACTATGGCACTAGTTTTTTTTTTTTTTTTTATGTAATTAGTGAATACCCCACTCCCTCCCTTCCCACACTCTCAACTGTCAAACAATGTTTTCTTCTGTGTTTAAACCTTTTCTTGAGTTCCTATAATAGTGGTCTGTTATAAAATTTGTCCTTTTGCAACTGACTAATTTCACTCAACATACTGCCTTCCAGATTTCTCCATGTTATGTTTCACGGATTCATCGTCGTTCTTTATTGTTGCATAGTATTCCATTGTGTGAATATAACATAATTTGATTATCCATTCATGCATTGATGGGCACCTTGGTTGTTTCCATGTTTTTGCTATTGTAAACAGTGCTGCGAAGAACATAGGTGTGCATATATCTATATGTGTGAGAGCTCTTATTTCTCTAGGATACATTCCAAGGAGCGGTATTGCTGGATAGTATGGTACTTCTATTTCTAGCTTTTTAAGGAAACAGAAAATTGATTTCCAAAGTGGTTGTACCATTTTTCATTCCCACCAGCAGTGTATAAGTGTTCCAGTCTCTCCACAATGTCTCCAACATTTATTATTTTGTGTTTTTGGATTAATGTAGCCTTGTTGCGGTGCGGTTTTGATTTGCACTTTTCTAATGGATAAAGGTCGTGAGCATTTCCTCACGTATCTATTAACCACCTGGATGTCTTCTTTGGGTGAAGTGCCTATTCATATCCTTTGTCCATTTTTTAGTTGAGTTATTTGTCTTTTTGTGGTTGAAGTTTTGCAGTATCTTGTAGATTTTAGAGATTAGACGCTGATGTGATTTGTTTAGCCAAAATTTTTTTCCCAGTCTGTAGGTTGTCTTTTTACTCTTTTGGTGAAGTCTTTCGATGAGCATAAGTATTTGTTTTTTAGGATCTCACAGTTATCTAGTTCCACTTTTGGTGTTTGTGCATTGTTAGTAATGTTTTGTGTTCTGTTTATGCCATGTATTAGGACTCCTAGTATTGTCCCTGTTTTTTCTTCCATGATATTTATTGTTTTAGATTTTATATTTAGGTCCTTGATTCATTTTGAGCTAGTTTTCGTGCATGGTGTGAAGTATGGGTCTTGTTTCATTTTTTTGCAGGTGGATATCCAGTTATGCCAGCACCATTTGTCAAAGAGACTGTATTTAACCCAGTTAACAGACTTTGGGCCTTTGTCAAATATCAGCTGCTCATAAGTGGATGAATTTACGTTTGGATTCTCAATTCTGTTCCATTGGCTGTATGTATCTGTTGTACCAGAGCCAGGCTGTTTTGACCACTGTGATGGTATAATAGGTTCTAAAATCAGGTAGTGTGAGGCCTCCCACTTTGTTCTTCTTTCTCACTAATGCTTTACTTATCCGGAGTATCTTCCCTTTCCATATGAAGTTGGTGATTTATTTCTACATCTCATTAAAAAATGTCATTGGGATTGGGATTGTATTGTATCTATAGATCACTTTGGGTAGAACTGACATTTTCACAATGTTGAGTCTTGCTATCCGTGAGCAAGGTATGTTTTTCCACTTATGTAGGTCTCTTTTGGTTTCTTGCAGTAGTGTCTTATAGATTTCTTTGTCTAGGTCTTTTACATTTCTGGTCAGATTTTTCCTAAGTGTTTAATCTCCTTGGGGGCTATTGTAAATGATATTGATTTGGTGATTTCCTCTTCAAAATTCTCTTTGTTGGTGTAGAGGAATCCAACTGATTTTTGTAAGTTTACCTTTTATCCTGATACTCTGCTGAACTCTTCTATTAGTTCTAGTAATTTTCTTGTGGATTCTTTAGAGTTTTCTGTGTATAAGATCATATGATCTGCAAATAGAGATACTTTTACTTCTTCCTCACTAATTTGGATGCCCTTTATTTCTTTTTGTAGTCTAATTGTTCTGGCTAGGACCTCCAGCACAATGTTGAATAAGAGTGGTGATAAAGGGTATCGGTTTCTGATTCCTGTTCTCAAGTGGGATGCTTTCAGGCTCTCTCCATTTAGGATGATGTTGGCTGTTGGCTTTGTATAGATGCCCTTTACTACACTGAGGAATTTTCCTTCTATTCCTATTTTGCTGAGAGTTTTTATCATGAATGGGTGGTGGACTTTGTCAAATGCCTTTTCTGCATCAATTGATAAGATCATGTGGCTCTTGTCTTTTGTTTTATTAATGTGATGGATTACATTGATTGTTTTTCTAATGTTAAACTATCCTTGCATAAAAAAAAATGGTATGAATCCCACTTGGACATGGTGAATTATTTTTTGGATATGTTTTTGAATTCTACGGGCTATAATTTTGTTGGGGATTTTTGTGTCTAAGTTCATGAGGGATATTGGTCTGTAATTTTCTTTTTTGTAGTATCTTTACCCGGTTTTGGTACCAGGTATGCTGGCTTCATAGAATGAGTTTGTGAGTATTCCATTCTGTTCTATGCTCTGAAATACCTTTAGTAGTGGTGGTGTTAACTTTTCTCTGAATGTTTGGTAGAATTCTCTAGTTAAGCCTCAGGGCCAAGGCTTTTTGTTGTTGTTGTTGTTGGAAGCTTTTTAATTGCATTTTAAGTCTCTTCTTTTGTTACAGGTTTATTTAGTTTTTCTACCTCTATTTGTGTTATTTTAGGTAGATATTGAGTTTCTAGAAATTTGTCCATTTCCTCAAGTTTTTCAAATTTGTAAAAAGTACACTTTTTCCTAGTATTCTGTTATGATTCTTTTTATTTCAGTTGGGTCTGTTGTCATATCACCCATCTTTTCTTATTTGGGTTATTTGATTCCTCTCCTGTTTTTCTTTTGTCAGTTTGACCAATGGTTTATCAATTTTGTTATCTTTTCAAAGTACCATCTTTTGGTCTTGTTGACTCAATTGTTTTTCTGCTCTCTCATTTAATTCTGCTCTAATTTTCACTATTTGTTTTCTTCTGGTGCCTGAGGGCTTCTTTTGCTACTTTCTTTGTATTTTTTCAAGTTGCAGTGTTAGTATTTTTATTTCAGCCTTTATTTTGGATGTGTGCATTTTATTGCTATAAATTGACCTCTGAGCGCTGCTTTGGCTGTGTCCCAAAGTTTCTGGCAGGATGTGTTTTCATTCTTATTTGATTCTGTGAATTTCTTTGTTCTGTCCTTAATTTCTTTTTTAACCCAGTAGTTTTTGAGCAAGGTGTTGTTCAGTTTCCATGTGTTTGATTTTTTTTTCCTTGCTTTTTCTGTTATTGATTTCTACTTTTATGGCTTTATGGCTAGAAAAGATGCTTAGTCATATTTTGATGCATTGGATTCTCTTAAGGCTTGTTTTATGGCCTCATATTTGTTCTATTCTGGAGAATGTTCCATGTGCATTGGAAAAGAAAGTATACTTGGCTGCTCTTGTGTGGAGTGTTCTTTATAAGTCTATGAGATCAAGTTGGCTGATTGTGGCATTTAGATCTTTCATGTCTTTATTGAGCTTCTTTCTGGCTGTTCCATCCTTCATCGAAAGTTGTATGTTGAAGTCTCCTGCTCTTATTGTGGAGCTGTCTAGCTCTCTTTTCAATGCCGTTGGAGTTTGTTTTATGTATTTTGGAGCCATGTCGCTCAGTGCATAAATATTTATTATGGTTATGTCCTCCTGGTGTATTGGCCCTTTAATCATTATGTAGTGTCCTTCCTTATACTTTGTGGTAGATTTTACTTTAAAGTGTCTTTTGTCAGAGATTAATGTTGCCACTCCTGCTCTTTTTTGATTGTTGTTTGCTTGATATATGTTTTTCCATCCTTTGAGTTTTAGTTTGTTTGTGTCTATGTCTAAGGTGTGCCTCTTGTAGGCAGCCTATAGACAGATCATTTTTTTTATCCATTCTGCCACTTTCTGTCTCTTTACTGGTGCATTTAGTCCATTTACATTCAGAGTGATTATGAATAGGTATGAGTTTAGTGCTACCATTTTGATGTCTTTTCTTGTGTGTGTGTGTGTTGTTGAAAGTTTCTTTGTTCCACTTAATTTTTGGTGCTGAGTTCTTTTTCTTTATGTATTTTCTTTCCATTCTTTTCATTGTTGTTGATTTTGAATTTGCTGAGTCTTTATGTCTTTCTTGTTTTTTTATTTTAATGTGTAGGATTGTTAGTTTCCTTTGTGGTTACCTTAATATTTACCCCTATTTTTTCTAAGTTGAAACCAATGTTTTATTTCTTTTTATCACCTTGACATCCTCTCCATATGAAAGATCTATGACTACATTATTTAGTCTCTCTTTTTTGTTTTAAGTTTTTCATCTTTTACATATTTGACGTCTCTGTTTCCCTATTTTCAATGTTTGGCTTTGATTTATTTGTAAATTCCCTACCTAGATTGATATCTGGTTGTTCTGCCCTGTGTTCTAGTCTTGTGTTTTTATCTGATGTTATTGATTTTCTAACCGGAGGACTCCTTTTAGTATTTCTTGTAAGTTTCATTTGGTTTTTACAAATTCCCTAAAGGTCCGTTTATTTGTTAATGCCCTAATTTTGCCATCACATTTGAGAGACAGTTTTGCTGGATATATACATTTTGGCTGCCACTTTTCTTTAAGTCTATGTATATGTCTTTTTTTTTTATGTCATCCCATTGCCTTCTTGCCTGCATGGTTTCTGCTGAGTAGTCCGAGCTTATTCTTCTTGACTGTTCCGTGTAGATGACTTTTCATTTATCCTTAGTGACTCTTAAAATTATCTCTTTATCTTTGGTTTTGGCAGGTTTGATTATAATCTGTCTTAGTGATTTTCTTTTGGCATCTACCTTGTGTGGAGTTTGATGAGTTTCTTAGATAGCTATCTTCTCATCTTTCACAATGTCAAGGAAGTTTTCTGCCAACAAATCTTTCAACAATTCTCTGTGTATTTTCTGTTATGCCTCCTTGTTCTGGTACTCCAATCACTGGTAGGTTATTCCTCTCAATAGAGTCCCATGTAATTCTTAGGGTTTCTTCTTTTTTTAAAATTCTTTTATCTGATTTTTCCTCAAATAAGTTGGTGTTAAGTGCTTTATCTTCAGTCTCACTAATTTTAACTTCCATTGCCTAAGTTCTGCTCCTATGACTTTCTGCTGAGTTGTCTAATTCTAAAATTTTATTGTTAATCTTTTGGATTCTGTTTGCTATCTCTCTATAGATCCTTGGAGCCTATTAAATTTGTCATTATGCTCTTGAATAACCTTCTTAAGTTCCTCTATTGCTTTGTCTGTGTGTTCCTTGGCCTCCTTCTTCTTTTTGCCTGATCTCTTAAAGAGCTCTGCATTTTAATCTTTTGAATTCTACCCCCGGTAATTCCAAGAAGTTCCCTTCCTCCAAAAGATTTCTTTATAGTTTTTTTTTGGGGGGGGGGCTTGCTGAAGCCATCATGGTCTGCCTCTTTATGTGATTTGATATTGATTGCTGTCCCTGAGTCATCGATAAGTTACTATGTTTATTTTTTTATTGTTTGCTTATAGTGTCCTAGCTTCTTATTTTGCTTTGCTTCGATATGCCCAAGTAGGCTGCTTGTGTGAGCTAGTTTGATTATTTGTGCCTTTGAAGCCCTCAAGTCCTGTCACCAGGTGGTTAGGGTTGTTACAGGGTATGTGAGTCCAGGAGTCCATTTACTTTTCCTGTATCAGTTCAGCTCAGGTATCCAGGTAGTTGGTCACCAGGTGTGTGGTGCAGCACTCACCTACAGTCCTAGATGGGCAAGGGTGATTGTAATAGGCAAAGGTATCTGGCCGCAGTAGGGAATCATTTGCTGAGCAAGGCAGGGGGCTGATGGTTGCCCTTGAGTGTCTGGGAGGAAAGCCTTCCCTGTTCCATAGAGAGTATAGGTGGGTGGGTTTTGAAGCTGGACTATGGCCACCCAATGCTGTTGGTTATAAGGACTCGGAGACACCACTTATTCTTGAACACCTGTCACCAGTGGCTAGGTGGCATGGGTAGAGCCACCAGTCCTCAGGCCCTTATGTGGGTAGGTGAGAACCCTACTTAATGGGCAGAGTGGTGTCAAATGTCACCTACCTGCTACTTCACCTTATAGCTGATACAGTTGAAATTAGGTTTTGGGTATTTGCGATATTTTACTGTGCTAATGAGGGCCTATGCTATTAAATGGGCCCACACAAGTCTATGCAGGGGCGAAAGGCATTCAAAATCCTTGGACTGCTTATGCCTGTGCTTAGGCAAAGGAGCTGTGCTTGCCCTGAGTTTCCAGATTAGGGGAGCTGGCAGATTATTTTTTCCTGTTTGTTAGCTTGTTTCCTATCCAAAGCCTAGAGAATAGCTCAAGGCATGAGATGGGTCCTACTTTAGACCCAGGGGATGTGGAAATCACTGGCCAGGACCCAGTACAGAGCAGGGAAGGAGCACAAAAATGTGAGAGAAGCTCTTCCCAAAGGGGGTGTTTTTTGATCAGTGCAATAGGTTAGACACATGTACTTATCTTTTGCCAATTGAGTGCCGCTTTCTGCTGTTTCTGGAGGGTTGAGAAGACTTTCAGCCGCTTGGTCTCCTCCGATGTGGAAAATGCATCCTGAGTACAACTGCTTGCCTCATCATACACACCAGCTGATCCAGCCTGCAGGGTGCTGGTTCCTGCCAGGTCAGGTCTGGCAACTCCTTCCTGGCTGCTTCTGAATCATCTCTCCCTCCCTCTGCCACTCAGTCCGGTTCCTCAACTTTGCCTTTGATGTTTAGGGCTCCTAGATTGTCATATGTAATGCATTCACTTGGTTTTTGGGGTCTTTGTTTCAAGGGGGACCACAGGAATCATCTGACTACTCTGTCATCTCGGCCCCACTTCTTGAATAGTTTTATTAACTAGACTTCCTTGTAGGCGTATGGATATAATCCTATCACTTACAGCATTGTTCTTCAGGATAGCTCTTGAAATGTTCTTATTGACAATGAATGTGGTGCCATTCCTCTTTGATTTGTCATTCCTGGCATAGTATACCATATGATTTTCTGATTCAAAATGGCCAATTCTAGGTCATTTCAGCTCACTAATATCCAGGATATTGATAATTACCCCCAACTACATTGTTATTATTTGTGTATAACCCATCAATAATTTTTAAAATAAATTAAAATTTCTATGTATTTATCCATATAGTTAATGTTTCTGGTGATCTTCATTCTTGGTATATATCCAGGTTTCTCTCTGGTATTGTTTCCATTCTCCATGAAGGATTTCCTTTAACATTTCTTGAGTGTGGAACTCCTTGTAATGATATCTTTCAACTTTTGTATGTCTGAGAATGTTTCCATTTTTCCTTCTTTTTGAAAGATATTTTCACTAGATACAGAATTTTAAAGAAGCCCTGGTGGCTCAGTGTTTAAGCACTTGGCTGCTAACTGAAAAGTTAGTGGTTCCAACCCACCAGCCGCTCTGCAGGAGAAAGATGTGGTTATCTGCATCTCTAAAGATTACAGCCTTGGGAACCCTATGGAGCAGTTCCACTCTGTCCTATAGGGTGGCTATAAGTTGGAATCAACTCAATGGCAATGGGTTTGGTTTGACTTTTTATAGAATTTTAGGTTGGCAGTTTGTTTTGTTTTTTGTTTTTCAGTACTTCAAAAATGTAGCCTCACATTGTTTGCATCATTTCTGAGGAAAAATATACTGTTATCTGTATGTTTGTTCCTACCTATGTAATGTGGCTTATCAGTGTGGCTGCTTTTAAGATTTCCTCTTTACCATTAATTTTTATAAATTTGATTATGATATGCCTTGGTATAATTTTCCACATGTTTCTTGCACTTGAGGTTCTTGAATCAATCTTTAATTTGTGTCTTTTTATATTTTCCAAACCTCTACTTAATATGCTTTCTCTTCTCTATCATCTTAATATAAGAAATATAATCATAATAGCTGCTTTAATATCCTGCTATATTGATTCTATTCTATTATCTATGTAATATGTGGGTCAAGTTGGACTGATTGATTTATCTCCTCATTATGGGGCTTATTTTCCTGTTTCCTTCTATGATTGGTAATTTTTTATTGTATACCAACCAAAAAAACAAAATAAAATCTGTTGCTGTCCAGTAGATTGTGACTCGTGGTGACACCATGTGTTACAGAGTAGAACTGCTCTCTAGGCTTTTCTTCGCTGTGATCTTTACAAAAGCAGATCACCAGGTCTTCATCAATAGTGCTTTACTTATCCAGGGCCTCTTCCATGTCCTTATAGGGTTAAGGATTAGTTTTTCCATCTCTTTAAAGAATGCTGTTGGTATTTGGATCAAGATTGTATTGTACTTGTAGATTGATTTGGGTAGAATTGACATTTTCACAATGTTGAGTTTACCTAGCCACGAGCGCGGTATGTCTTTCCATTTATGTAGGTCTTTTATGGTTTCTTGTAGTAGTGTTTTGTAGTTTTCTTTGTATAGGTCTTTTACATCTCTGGTTAGATTTATTCCTCAGTATTTTATTTTTATAGGTGCTATATTATAAATGGTATTGTTTTCCTGATCTCCTTTCCCTAGTTCTCTTTATTGATGTATAGGAATCCAACTGATTTTTGTATGTTTATCTTGTATCCTGCTGCTCTCCTGAATCTTTCTATTAGTTCCAGTAGTTTTCTGGTGTAGTCTTGTGAGTTTTCTATGTATAGTATCGTATCATCTGCAAACGGAGACAGCTTTACTTCTTCGTTACCAATTTGGATGCCATTTATTTCTTTTCCTTCCCTTATTGCTCTAACTAGGAATTCCAAGTGCTGGATATTTTTGTATAACTATAAATATTCTTGTCCTTTGTGTTTTGGAAGTAGTTAAGTTACTAGGGAACAGTTTGATCTTTTTGAGTCTTGTTTTTAAGATTTTTTAAGCATAACGAGTGCAGCTTTCAGTCTAGGGCTAATTTTTCCACACTACTGAGACAAATCTCATCTGAACACTCGACCCAATGCCATGTGAATCATGAGGTTTTCCAGTCTGGCTTGTGGTAACAGGCACTATTTCTGACCCTGTTTGAAAAATATGTACTATTCTTTCTAAACCTTTCAGGTGAGGGATAAGTTTCCCTAGTTCAGTTAATTTACTCACAGGCATAAGCTTATCAGAATTCTGCTGAATACTTGAGGGGTATGCCAGACAGCACCCAGTTTCAGATCATAAATTGTGGAGTCAGAATGCCTGGTTCTGAATCTTGGTATAATATTGACTTAACAGTATGACTGGACAAGTTACTTGTCCTCTTTCTGCCTTTGTTTTGTCATATAAAAAATGGGATAATAATAGCATTTACATCATAGGATTACTCTAAGAATTAGTTAATTTATATGATGGATTAAGAGTAGGGCCTGGCATATTGTAAGGTCTGTATATGTTTTTGTTATTATTATGGAATATTACATATACTTTAAATGATATTTTTAAAAAATTTATCAAGTTGTGGAAGTCCTACAATATGATGAGATGTGAAAAATAAATATACAGACTGACATAACCAATATGATCCAAATTTTGTGCCATAGATATAGTTAAGCACATAAAGAAAAAAAAATGAAAGAAAATACAACTAAATGTTAACAATGTCTATTTGTGAGTGGAAGCGTATACTGGGGCTTTTATTTTTGTTTTTAATTCAAGGTTGTATTTTCTAAATTTCCCACAGTGAATTTCTTTTGCTTTTTTCATGCACTGACATTCAGATTTTTACTCACACAAGAAACACATGAATGCATTTTTATTGTAAAATGTTTAAGCAATATATAAGAACGTGAAGTGAGAGTTCTTAAAAACTTAGTGTACCAGAATCACTGGGAAACCTTGTTTAAAAAACAAATGGGCCCTACGTCTACAGATTCTGAATTACTGAGTCTGCGAGTAGGCGCCAGATATCTGCATTTTGAGAAATATGACAAGTAATTCTTCTGTAGATAGTGTAAAGACTACATTTTGAGAAATATTGTCATGAAAAAAAACAGAAAAGTTCCAGATTACCAACATAACAACTCCCTTCCCCCCTCCCAAAATATATTATTTTTACAACCAGGAAAAATAAGCATTAATGATACAAGTTGAATACCCACAGCAAGAAACCTAGGGTAATGTATGTAGTATCGAAAGTTGTAGCCAACTATAAAAAAATTTAATCACAAACTTCAGTAATTTGCAGGCAAACTTGACAGATGTTAGCTGCATTTAGTTTTACTCATCTACAGAGAAAAATAAATAAATACATGTTTAAATTGGGGTAGTAATGGTTGCAAATTAAAATTGAAAACTTGCCAAATGCTTTGAGATGCGAAC
This sequence comes from Elephas maximus indicus, assembly GCF_024166365.1. NCBI lineage: Eukaryota > Metazoa > Chordata > Mammalia > Proboscidea > Elephantidae > Elephas > Elephas maximus. The sequence goes on along the minus strand of NC_064846.1, from coordinate 83,049,678 downwards.
TTTATGTCACTCCTAATTCTATCATGTCAATACTCTATTAAAAGCCTTTAGCTGCTCTCCAGGAAAAAATCCCTATCATGATATTTAAACTCCTCAGACTCCCTGTGGATTTTCTATAATCAGCCCCACCATTCCTGCTAAACCTCATCTTCTGGTACTCTCAACAATAATCCAGTCAGAACAGGTTTTTTAAAAGAAAATGAATATCCTGTGTTCATTTTCAACTTGATGGATTTGTTCCTATAGCTCTTACACTGGAATCTTTTCACCTTCCCAACCTGTTTCTTAAAGCCCAACCCAAAGCTTCTACAGCTTCTTTAATGCTTCACCTTACTTTGAGTGTCATAGTGCAGTTGAAAAAATATTAATAAACTAATATGGGTAAGACATATTCCCTGTCCTCATGGGAATTCACAGTTTAGTAGACCACATACATTATATATCACCTTTTCAGTTAATTTTTTGTCTTTGAGGATAAGTTGTGCACACACACCCACACACATACACACAAGTGTATACACACACACACATATATTGTATATTTGAAGCAGGTTTCTGAAACATCAGAGATGTTCTCAACATTGGTTCTCACTTTCTATTATTATTGTTGCAGATGTAACGGTAAATATAAAAGATTTAAGAGTCTGATATAAACATGTAGTAGACAAAGCGATATTCTACAAATTTGCTTGTTGTTTTTTCTTTAATGTATAGAAAATCTTCCCATTTCTTGCCCCCATTTGCATCTTTCTCTTAAACAGTGTCTACATGGAAAAAAAATTGAGTTCTATTTAGTTTAGAATTTTTATATTTGCTCATGCTATGTTTATTTCTGTTTCTCTCCATTTCCGTTTAAAGTTTAAAGGAACATCCTAGTAGAGACATAACTCATGTTTCAGTCAACATGACTATAAACTCATTGACAATGAAGTTATTATGAGAATCAAATGAGAGAATGTTCAGGCACTTTGAAAACTGTAAAACACTATAAAATGTAATGGATCATCATCATTTCTTTATCTTTCATACTCAAAGCTTATAGTGGAAAATCAGTACATATTTGTTGAATTATTTTGTATCAAACTCAGTACTATTTATCCCTTAAGGGAGAGATGGCATAGGAGGATGTGTGGTCATTTTTGCCTACATTTTCTTTCAGTCTAAAAAAATTGAAATATTAAATTCATGATGAACAGTTTTGTTGTTCATTTTGATTCATCTGAGAGGAAAAAAATAGTTAAGAGGAGTAGGACTCAACTCCATTGCACTCTCTTTCATTCATAAATGTTTTCCAAAAAATCCAGTTCCTATTCACACTGCCCACACTGAAGCAAAAACATAAAATAAAATAATAAAAGGATGTTAATTTATAATAATGAGAACTGTAAATCCAGTTCTCATAACCAGAAACCTTTTCTTCACAATTGTCATTCTAATAATTCTACCCGAGATGGTGTGCCTTTTCCCAACCAAAAATACATTTCAATATTAACAATTCCTTTCACTAACTCTGTCTTTGGAGATAGGAAAATTGTATCAGGATTTTTATATCATGAACAAAAAGACTTATAAACAAAGTGATACCACTAAATTAAATTTTCTTCTGTTAAAAAGGATTATTAGAAATTAGGGAAATGTAAATGAAAACCACGATTAGATACTACTGGGTTTGTTTTTTTTATTATTATTATTTTAAAAAAGGAATATAACAAGGTTGGTGAGAATGTGGAGAAATTGGAACTCTTGTGTGTTGTTAGTGGAAATGTAAAATGATGCAGTGGCTGTGCTAAAGAGTCTGGCAGTTCCTCAAAAAGTGAAATATAAAATTAGGTTAAGATCCAAAATCTCACTTCTAGATATATACCTAAAGACTTGAAAGCAGGGACTCAATCAGAAACGTGTACACCAATGTTTATTGCAGCATTATTCACAATAGCCAAAAGTGGAAACAAAAACCCAATTGTCCATCAACAGATGAATGGTAAACAAAATTAGGTGTATACATACAATAGAATATTATTCAACCATGAAGAGAAATGAAGTTCTGAGAATGGAACTACATGCATGAAATTGAAAACATTATGCTGAGTGAAGTAAGCCACACAAATGGACAAATATTATATGATCCCACTTATATGAAATATCCAGAATAGTCAATTTAATAGAGACAAAAAGTAGATTTGAGATTATCAGGAGATGGGGGGAGGAGATGGGAAGTTATTCCTTAATGATACATAGCTTCTGTTGGGGGTAATGGAAAATCTTGGAAATAGATAATAGTGATGATTGTACAATATTAGAGATGTAATTAATACCACTGAACTGTACACTTAAAAAGGACAAAAATGTCAAATTTTGTTATATGTATTTTTACTACAATAAAAATGATATAAAAAATTTATTAGATACATACTGCATCATTGCAAACTGTGACTGAAGACCAAGCACATCATGCAGGCCTCATTGGTCCCAGAATTTTCCAGAAAGCCAAAATGCCTCTTGCTTTTCACATTATTCTATGGACCAGCAAAACCTATAACAACATCATAAACAGAATAGTGACAGAGGATGGCCATAATTAGAGGTCTTAGAAATAGTGGCAGTGAAGGAGAATGTGAGAAATTACATACTTTGGAAGATACTGCTGTACTAAGGCCACACGAGGAACCTAATTTAGCAATAAAAATAGAGATGCACAAAAATATCAACACCCGTATGTTTTAGGCACAGATTGGTCTGAACGTTAGACAGGGGTCATGCGAGGTTTTCCTTACACATTACGGATCAATACCTCTTACAACCTATGCAAATACCTAAGCAGTGCATCATATCTCAGAGTCACATCACCAGCTAGCCTCAAGTGAGTTCCAGAAAAAGTCAGTAAAAAAAAAAATCTGGCATTTATTTATAAGCTCTTGGTTTGGATTCTATGTTTTTGTTTTGCTTGTTTTTGTTTATTTGTTTACTAACACATATCACTACAATTAAGGCAGCTGGAGGAATGCTAGTGATAGACAATGTTTGGTGAGGATGATGTGGGTATCAACGGAAGATCCGTATTTACAGCAGAAAGCATGTTTATGGGCTGAAGATGCAAAAACTCTAGGGAAGCTGCTGAAAGATAGGGTTGCACCTCTAATTCATTTGGGAGTGTCTAGTGCTTGGCCATAAAATATGCTGAGGTCACTCTCTAAAAAACTGAGAGATAATAAGATGGGCGTGACAGGCATTAAGACAGGAACACAGGCTAGGCTGTGAGTGGGGCCTATAATGGGAGCAGAAAAAGGGAAAAGGATCAAATGAGCTAAACAGCAAAAACCAAAGAATAGACAAGTCAAAAAATAGCCTATAGTTAGGGTAGGAGGTGAGAGATCCTGGCCAGTGAAGACCAGATTTTGAGAACTTACCCTTAGCAATTAAGTCAACCATGCCCCCGGAGCTAGGGTCTACTGGTGACACCTAACTAAAGGAAAGGAATTCTGTTTGCAAGAAGAAGAAAAAGAGTATTTGTTAGGTACCTACCATGTTCTAGACAGTGTACTAAGTGGTTTACATGCATTATCTCATTTAATCTTCACAAGTATCCTGCAAGATAAGATATTATCATTAAAAAAAAAGTTTCACCTAATTCCAAACTCAGTGTTCTTACTTTTTTGACAAGCTGCCCCTCTACTCCCTCCAGATAGAAAGAAATATTTGGGGAAGTTGCTAAGAAGGTAGTTAACAACATTCTCTCAGAGTGAAAAATGCATTACAAGTTGCCTAAAATCCTTAAATGTTTGATGGTTCACAGATTTTAAATCAGGAGCTATTTAAGTTCATGGACATCCTTGAAATGAAAGAAACGGTAAGATACAGTTTTCAACTTCTCAAAAGGTATGATTTCCTAATCCCCGTCATATCTTCTTGTTCTATTTTTATACTTAATTATTCTTTTATTGCACTACTATTGTTCTTGTTGTTGTTTGGTGCCGTTGATCATTTCTAACTCATAGGGACCCTATGCACAACAGAAGGAAACACTGCCCAGTCCTATGCCACACTCAAAATTGTTGCTATGCCTGAGCTCACTGTTGCAGCCACTGTGTCAGTCCACCTCCTTGAGGGTCTTCCTCTTTTTTGGTGACCCTCCACTTTAACAAGCATGATGCCCTGCTCCAGGGACTGATCCCTTCTGACAATATGTCCAAAGTATGTGGGACGCAGTCTCACCATCCTTTCTTCCAAGGAGCATTCTGGTTGTACTTCTTCCAAGACAGATTTGTTTGTTCTTTTGGCAGTCCATTGTATATTCAGTGGAAACCCTGGTGGCGTAGTGGTTAAGTGCTATGGCTGCTAACCAAGAGGTCAGCAGTTCTAATCCTCCAGGCGCTCCTTGGAAACTCTGTCGGGCAGTTCTACTCTGGTTTATAGGGTCACTATGAGTTGGAATTGACTCGACGGCAGTGGATTTAGTATATTCAATATTCTTCGCCAACACCACAATTCGAAAGTGTCAATTCTTCGGTCTTCCTTATTCATTGTCCAGCTTTCACATACATATGAGGCCATTGAAAACACCTTGGCTTGGGTCAGGTGCACCTTAGTTCTTAAGGTGACATCTTTGCTTTTTAACATTTTAAAGAGATCTCTTGCAGCCGATTTGCCCAATGCAATGTGTCTTTTGATTTCTTGACTGCTGCTTCAAGGGGTGTAGATTGTGAATCCAAGTAAAATGAAATCTTTGACAACCTTAGTCTTTTATCTGTTTATCATGATGTTGCTTGTTTGTCCAATTGTGAGGATTTTTCTTTTCTTTATGATGAGGGGTAATTCATATTGAAGGCTGAGGTCCTTGATCTTCATCAGTAAGTGCTTCAAGTCTTCTCTTTCAGCAAGCAAAGTTGTGTCATCTGCATAACGAAGGTTGTTAATGAGTCTTCCTCCAATCCTGATGTCCCGTTCTTCTTCACAGAGTCCAGCTTCTCTGATTATTTGTTCAGCATACAGATTGAATAGGTATGGTGAAAGGATACAATCCTGACAAACACCTTTCTTGACTTTAAACCAAGCAGTATCCCTTTGTTCTGTTTGAACGACTGCCTCTTCATCCATGTACAGTTTCCTCATTAGCACAATTAAGTGTTCTGGGATTCCCATTCTCGGAAATATTATCTATAATTTGTTATGACCCACACAGCCAAATGCTTTAGCATAATCAATAAAACACAGGTAAACGTCTTTCTGGTATTCTCTGCTTTCAGTCAGGAATCCACAATGATATCCCTGATTCCATGTCTTCTTCTAAATCTGGCTTGAATTTCTGGCAGTTCCATGTCTATATACTTCTGCAGCTGCTTTTGAAAGATCTTCAGCAAAATTTTGCTTGCATGTTATACTAATAATATTGTTTGATAATTTCCGCATTAGGTTGGATTACAGGTAGCTGTCTTCCAAATTTCTTGGCATAGATGAGTAAGCACTTCCAGCTCTGCATCTACTTTTTGAAACATCTCAGTTGGAATTCTGTCAATTCCTGGAGCCTTGTTTTTCACCAATGCCTTTAGTGCACCTTGGACTTCTTCCTTCAGTACCATCGGTTCCTGTTCTTACGTTACCTACTGAAATGGTTGAACATAGACCAATTATTTTTGGTGTGGACACTCTGTGTTTTCCTTCCATCTTCTTTTGATGCTTTCTGTGTCGTTTAATACTTTCCCTGTAGAATCCTTCAATATTGCAACTCGAGGCTTTAATGTTTTCTTCAATTCTTTCAGCTTGAGAAATGCTAAGCATGTTCTTCCCATTTGGTTTTCTATCTCCAGGTCTTTGCACATGTCATCAAACTACTTCTCTTTGTCTTCTCCAGCTGCCCTTCGAAATCTTCTGTTCAGCTCTTTTACTTCATCATTTTTTCCATCATGAGTGACCCTGCTGGTATTGGAATACCGGTGGCATAGCTTCCAGCATCACAGCAACACACAAGCCCCCACAGTACAATAAACTGATGACGCATCACACTACTATTAATTCTGTAAATTTCCTCAGATCCTTTTGAAAGTAGATAAGATATAAAAAATAAAAGGAAGAAAATTTTTCTCTAATGGCATAATATAAACAGGCCATAATTTAAATAAATATAAGAAAACTTAGTATTTGTCAGCATTGATTCCCCACCAGACAATAATGTAAAAAGTGCAAATTTCCCAAATAATGCATTTTAAAATAAGCACTACAAGGGAAATTTTGTGTTGCTAGTTTTTCAAGATAAGCATTGTATGTATCAGTGGACACTGCAACAGAGCCATTCAAACCTAAATTTTTAGTTCAATTGACACACTGTGGTCCAGCAGTCTTGGCAGAGGTTTAGAAAAGTTGGTTATTCTTGTCTATAGACAAAGGCTTATTGAAAAATTGTATTTAGAAAGGTTTGAAAATGTAATGTTTATTACAACATTGCAGTTGCATTACACTGGAGTTTATAAATTAATTTTTCATAATACATGATCCTTCCAAAATCATATTAGCAAAAGAGCTTGGCAGATTCTTATAAAGTTAAACATACACCCTTTGTTTAACATATAACCCAGAAATCCCACTCCTAGGTGTTTACCCAAGAGAAATGACAACTTAAGTTCATACAAAGACTTGTATGCGAATGTTCACAGTAGCCTTATTTATAATCACCAAAGTTCCCAAATGCCCATCAACCAATAAATGGATAAACAATCTATGGTATAACCATACAATGGAATACTACCTGGCAATGAAAGGAATTACCTAAAGATACACAACATGGCTAAATCTCAAAAAACTTTATGCTGTGCAAAAGATGTCAGACACAAAATGGTACATACTGAATGATTTCTTGTATTTAAAGTGCTAGAACAGAAAAAAAAATCTATAGTTACAGAAGGCAGAAGGTTTGCATGGGATTAGAGATGGGACTGAGGGATTGACAACAAAGTGGAACAAACGAAAGTTGTTTTGGGTAATGTATATCATGATTGTGGTGGTGGTTATATTACCATATACTTTTGCCAAACTCATCAAACTATACACTCAAAATAGGTGGATTCATAATTTACCTCAATAAAGCTGACTTAAAACAAATATATACTAGGTAGTCTGGTACTAGTGTTACTTTATTCCCACTTTACAGGTTTCAGAAACTGAGCATGAGGACTTTCTATTTCAGACAAGATGGAGTAGATTTTTCCACTGAACACAGTTAAAAACCCTAAGCTTTATATATAAAACAAACATATGAAGAGTCCAGAAGTTGGAGGTAAGACAGACTGGCTAAGGACCTTGGGACCTGAAGAAGAACACAGCAGTGAGTTCCCTGGGTTTTCCTTTTATATCTCAGACTTAGTACTAGAGAAACCAATAACTCACAAACACTAATGGGTACAGAGAAATAAAAGTCCTAAGAAAAATTTTCTCTCTCTAAGCAAAAGACCAGGAAAGGTGTAGGCTAGCAAGACAAAAACCTTTTCAACAATACCAGCTTTGCTCCAGACAAGCACCACAGGGGTTGAGGGAGAGTTCTCTTCACACTCCCCCAACATCAGCAGAGGCAGAAGAGGGAGCCTGGGTATCCATCCCCACCCAATGATTTTGAGGTATCCTTCAGCCTTCGCATAGTGTCAATGGAGGCCAAGTGGGAACACTGGACGTCCACCCCCTTTAGCAGTAAGCAGGCACTCCACCCCTTCCCAGTGGCATCAGCAGAGGCCAAATGAGGAGCCTAAAGTTTCACTCACAATCAGTAGTGTGGAAGCACCCCTGCTCCTCCCACATCAGGGTAGTGTCATCAGAGGCTGAGAGTGGTGGCTGGACTTCCTCCCCTACCAATGGTAATGAGGTGTCTCCTCTCCCTCACAGCATCAGTTGAGTCTGAGTGGGAAACCTGGACTTCCACCCATGTCTGGCAACAATGGGACTATACACTCTTTTCCCCCATTTGCGTAATGTGAGAGGAGCTCTGCTAAAACATAAGACTTAAATGGGATACATAGTCTCATAGCATAATATCCACAGTGTCCAAGATAAAATTGAAAATTACTCCTCTAAACTTGAATAAGAAAAAACAATCAACAGATGTCGAGATGACCAAGATGTTGTAATTATCTGACAAGAATTTTAAAGCAGCCGTAATAAAAAATGCTTCAACAAGCAATTATGAACACACTCGAAACAAAGGAAACTGAGGATAAACATAATGAGATGACTTACCCCTTATCATATTGGAAGGCTGAAACTACAACTTCTGTTTCCTAACACAACTTTGCCACAAACACAAAACCTAAAATAAATTCTAAAATGAGTCATTTAATAAAATTTATTTGGCTTGTTATAGATTAAAATTTATCCTCTCAAAATATGAATTGGAGTCCTAAACTCTGTACCTGCAAATATGACCCAGTTTGGAAATAAGGTTTTTGTTTTTGTTATGTTTTTTTTTTTATGTTAATAAGTTCATACTAGAGTAGGATGATTCCTTAATCTGATCACTTCTAATTGGTGTCTTGTAAAAATAGCAGAAAAGATACAAAGACACCACACAGGGGGAAGATAGATGCCATGAAAGTACCCACGCACAAGCGTAAGGATGCCAAGAATTGCCTACATACACCAGAAATTGGGAGAGAGGCCTTCAGAAGGAATCAACACAGCCAAGATACTGATTTGGATTTATTGTGTGTAGAACAGTTAAAAAAGTAAATTGCTGTTCTTAACAGTCACCCACTTGTGGTATTTTTTTTTATGGCAGCACTAGCAAACTAAGACAGAATTTATCATCAAAAATTGGGTGCGATTGTTTTCTATAAGAAAAGTTTTGGTGTGCCCAACATTTTAAATCTGAGAGTAAAAACTCAGGGTTAAAAATTGCTGTGTATCCCTGAGTTTGCTTAAAACATATTCTTGTTTTATCTCCCCTAACAGAATGGAAGTTTCTTGAGGGCAGATACCATCTCTCATGCTTATCTATTTCTTATAGAATCTACAAGAGTATCTGAAAAAAAAATGGGTGTTCAATAAATGTTTGTTGAATATAATTAATATCTTATTTTTGGTTTTTATCATGTTTTATAACAGATTATGACAATATCTACCCCATGACAAAACAAGTCAATTTAGTGAAAATTTTGCAAATTATGCATTAAGCAAATGCAGAGAAACAACTAGTTGATTGAATTTTTGACTTTTAACTAGTTTTTACGGCACCATGAAAACAGTGTTAAAATATGTCCATTTAGCCTAAGCAAATTGAAATTGAACAATGACATAAGTGTTACATGACAAATGTGATTCTTTACAATGTGCATTGATCACCTCAAATATTTAAAAAGTGGAAAATTAGATGAATTATTGAAGTCAGAGCATCATATATTTTTCTACACAGGGAGTCATACACTATTAGAACTAAAAGAGCCTTTGAGATAATTTAGCCTAACGCTAACCAAGGCCTAGAAAAGTGGGTGACTATGTGGTTCATCAAGGTCACATAGAAGAGTGCTAGGCTTGATCCAAGATCTCCTGACACCTACTCCAAGATTCTTTCCATATCTCGTGGAAACTTTCCCATTTTTTCAATCTGTAACAGGTTTTACTGGGAATAACAGGTAGGATTAATCACAGGGTAAAATAAGACAAAAGGAAATAAGCATAAAATACAGAATACCACCATAACTAACAAAATCACCCTTTCCACAGGCATTTCCATGCTCATGTAAATTACTTACTAAGAGTAAATCAGATGAAATAATTCAAAGTATAAATGAAATAAAATAAGTACTTATTTTAGGCACTCACTATGGTTCTTAATCATTGACCCCATCGCCGCTGAGTCAATTTGGACTCATAGTGACCTGATATGACAGAGTAGAACTGCCCCATAGGGTTTCCAAGGCTGTAATCTTTACAGAAGTCGACTGCCATACCTTTCTCCTGGGGAGCAGTTGATTTGTTCAAACTGCTGATCTTTCAGTTATCATCCAAGCACTCATCCACTGCACCACCAGGGATCCTTACCATGGTTCTTAGGGCATACTAAATAAATTTGCAAACAAAAAAAAAAATTTGCCTTCTCTTCCTGTCTTAGTCTGTGGTCTCCAGAGGGGAAAAACCAGTTAAGCGTATACAGATAAATTTACTTCAAGGAACTGAGTCATGTAATTGTGAAGAAATGGCTCACGCAATTGTGGGCCTGGTAAGTCTCAAATCCATGGGTCAGACAACAAGCTGAAGACCTCTGATGGCTCACATGGTTTCAGGGGCTGAAGAACCCAAAATCTGCAGCTCAGTCATCAGGCTGGAGGCCTCTTCTGGCTCATGGGGTTGTTGGTCAGTCAGCAGGGACCAGAGGTCAGGTGACAAGACAAGAATAGGGTCAAGAAAGAGAGTGAGGTTTGCCAGAACATTCATTTATATTCAAGAGGCAGGGGACAAACCCATGGAAACTCCCTTTTCAACTGATGGGCTGCTCATGTCAGATCACAAAATGCAAGGTGATTACATAGTGTCTGCCAAAACACTGAGAATCATAGCCTAGCCAATTTGACATGAAATATTTACCATCACAATACACCACTTTTCAACCTGGCACCCATGCATACCTCCATACATAATCTCTAAATAAAGATAATTATAAACTCATACTTGCTTCTAACATGATACAACTAACATGTGTACAGCCAAAAATGCACTAGCACTGTTTACATCTTGTATTTTATAATAAGTAAGGGTAAGGGAGGCAAGAAAGAAAAGATTTTTAGTATAAAGACATGTATATGAACACATATAACAAAACAAGGAAGAAATATTAATAACAATTACAGTTCTTATTTCTGCAACTGGACACATCATTGTAGGTGATATTTAGAACCACATTCTTCTACCACCCATTCTGTATTCCCTTTGCCCTCAGCAAGCACCTTAGCTGGTCATGGCGGGGTGTCTTAAACATGTGGATGTGAGCCATTAGTAGTCAAGTTGGAATTGGATTGCTGTAGTTTTCCATTGACTTTAATCACAGGGCATGGTAGTACTAAGACACAACCTAAGTGATCTCCTGTATTCCAGACATACTCTTCTTTACCTCCATTATGCTATATCAATCCAATATCCCCTTGGTTATCAGGATCAATCACACCAGCCAATATGGTGGCTCCCTTCTTTGCCCATTGATCCAGAGGCATGAGGAGCACAAAGTGGTCAGATGACATTCTTAACTTCCAGTTCAATAGAATCAGTGTTGTATTTCCTGTTGGGAGCCTTCCTTTCTTTGAAACTAAGACCTCTAGATCCCTCAGAGCATAGACACCTGGGACTAGTAAGCAAAAATTTTATGTGTGGTTCGCCAAGGGTAATAGTGAGTGGGGCCACTCCCATTTCCACCCCTTGATACTTGGACCCATGAATCCTCACTGTGGGAGAAACAACGCCATGTCCCAGTGCCGAACTGGATGCTAATTTAGAGCATATACAGACTTCTGGAGAACATTACCCCAGCACTGCAAGGTATTGCCAATCATCTGGCACTGTAACTTTGTATTTAAAAGCATATTCTATCATTCTATCAAGCCAGCTGCTTCAGGATAATGGGAAACATGGTAAGACCAGTGAATTCCATGATCATGGACCCATTCCTGCACTTCATTTGCTATGAAGTGAGTTCCTTGATCAGAGGCAATGCTGTGTGGTATACCATGATGGTAAGTAAGGCATTCTGTAAGTCCCTGGGTGGTAGTCTTGGCAGAAGCATTCCACGCAGGGAAAGCAAATTCATATCCAGAGTAAGTGTCTATCCTAGTAAGAACAAAAAGTTGCCCTTTCCATGATGGAAGTGGTCCAATGTAATCAACCTGCCACCAGGTTGCTGGCTGATTTCCCTAAGGAATGATGCCGTATTGGGGATTCAGTGTTGGTCTCTGCTGTTGGCAGATTGGGCACTCAGCAGTGGCTGTAGTCAAGATGGCTGTGGTGAGTGGAAATTCATGTTGCTGAGCCCATGCATAACCTCCAACACTGCCACGATGCATACTTTGTTCATGAGCCCATTGTGAAATGACAAGAGTGACTGGGGAAAAAAGCTGACTCTTATCCACAGAACACATCATCCTATCCACGTGGCTGTTAAAATCCTCCTCTGCTGAGGTCACCCTTTGGTGAGCACTCACATAAGTTTCAAATATCTTCACTTCTTTGGCCCATCCAGAGAGGTCTATTCACATACCTCTTCCCCATACATCCTTGTCACCAATTTTCCAATCATGTTCCTTCCAAGTCCCTGACCATCCAGCCAAGCCATTGGTAACAGCCCATGATTAGGTACATAATCACACATCTGGCCATTTCTCCTTCCAAGCAAAAAGAACAATCAGGTGCACTGCTCGAAGTTCTGCCTATTGGGAGGATTTCCCTTTACCACTGTTCTTCAGGGAAGTCCCATAGAGGGGCTGCAGTGCTGCAACTGTCCACTTTCAAGTGATGCCTCCATATCACACAGAACCATCTGTAAATCAGGCTCAAGTTTCTCTTATTCAGTCAACTGATCATAAATAACTCCCCATGAGGTCATAGGTGCATACCGGGAGAGGGAAGGTAATGTGACAGGAGTAGGAACCATGGGCATTTGGACCACTTCCTCATGTAACTTACTTGTGCCCTCAGGTCCTACTCGAACTTGATCTCATATATACCATTTGCATTCAATGATGGGGTGCTGCAGTGCACATCCAAATTTATGACTCTGTGAGTCAGACAAAACCTAGTTCATTATGGGCAGCTCAGGCCACATGGTAATGTGGTGACTCATGGCTAAGCATTCAGTCTTTATTAAGGCCCAGTAACAAGCCAAAAGCTGTTTCTCAAAAGGACAGTAGGTATCTGTAGAGGATGGCAGGGCTTTACTCCAAAATCTTAAGCATCTTCTTAGTGATTCACCAATAGAGGTTTGCCAAAGACTTCAAAAACATCTTTCTCTGGCACTGTCCGTTCCAGCACCATTGGATCAGCCGAATCATATGGCTCAAGTGGCAAGGTAGCTTGCACGGCAGGCTAGACCTGTTGCAGATCCTTCTCTTGTTCTGGGCCCCACTCTAATAAATATGCTAGAGTAGCACACCCAAATGAGGGATATGTTGTCTCCAAAATCCATAGAAGTCAATCAGGCATTGTGCCTCTTTTTTAGTTGTAGTATGGGCCAGATGCAATAACTTATTCTTCACTTTAGAAGGAATATCTCAACAAGCCCCATACTACTGGCTCTCTAGAGATTTCACTGAAGTGGAAGAAGCCTGAGTTTTTGTCTGGTTAATTCTCCACCCTCTATCAATAAATTCAGAATCATTGATACTTCTTCCTTACTAACTGCAATCAGCAAAATGTCATCAGTGTAATGGACCAGTGTGAAGTCTTGTGGATGGGAAATGTGATCAAGGTACCTGTGTACTAAATTATGACGCAGGGCTGGAGAGTTGGTATACCCCTAATGCAGGACAGTGAAGGTGTATTGACGACCTTGCCAGCTGAAGGTCTGTTTCTGATGGTCTTTACAAACAGGAATCTAGAAAAAGCATTGGCCAGATCAATAGCTGTGTACCAGAAACCATGAGATATATTAATTTACTCAAGCAATGAAACCACATCTGAAACAGCAGCTGCAAGTGGATTTACCACTTAACTGAGTTTACAATAGTCTACTGTCATTTTCCAAGATTCAGCTGTCTTCTGCACTGGGCAAAATAGATGAGAAGAATGGGGATGTGGTAGGAAGTACCACCCCTGAGTCCTTCAAGTCCTTGATGTTGGCATTGATCTCTACAATGCCTCCAAGAATGCAGTATTGTTTTTGGATTACTATTTTCCTAGGTAGGGGCAGTTCTAATGACTTCCACTTGGCCTTTAATACCATAATAGCCCTTACTCCACATGTTAGGGATCCAACGCGAGGGTTCTGCCAGTTACTGAGTATGTCTATTCCAATTATGCATTCTGGAACTGGGGAAATCACTACAGGATGGGCTTGGGGACACACTGGACCTACTGCCAGTTGGACGTGGGTTAAGACTCGGTTAATAACATGACCACAATATACCCGTACTCTGACTGGTTGGCCAAAGCGACATTTTGGGTCTCCCGGAATTAGTGTCAGTTCAGGGTCAGTTTCAAGTAATCCTCAAAAAGTCTTATTATTTCCTTTTTCCCAGTAAATGGTTACTCCCATAAAATGTCATAGATCCCACTGGGGAAGTCTGGTAGAAAGATTAACAGTATAAACTTTTGGCAGTGTAGTGGGGTCCTTCCTTAATGGGACCCAGCCTCCCCTTCATCCACGGGGTTGAGGGTCAGTAAACAGGCTCAAGTCTGGGAATTGATTAAGCGGTTATGACTCTCTATTTTGGTGATTCAAGTTAGACTGCCATTCTCTTGACCTAGAATTCTTCTACTTGTAAAGATCAAGGAACTATTCAGTAGGTTTTCCTCCTATTTCTCTCCTAGGGACACCAGGACTAAGTAGCCAATGCCATAAGTTCATGAGAGTCAGATTAGTTTGATTCCTGCTTTGACTGTGCTGTCCATTACAGTAACTATTCACACCTTATCTTTGACGACTAAGTGCTGCCACTTGACTCCTACCACCCAGGGATCCAATGAGCCCCATTGTAGTTAGGTGTCTTAATTCAGTTAGGCAGCTCCCACTGTAATATCTGACCTAGGCAGAGGAGCAATCACAGCAGTCTTCAAGGATTCTGGGGCTCCCTTCACAAATTTGCTCCTCAGAGCTGTGGTGAAAGGCGTGTCCTCTGGACACTCCGTGGTTGATTCTGTGGGTCCAACCTAAAAAATTCACTTTAACATTCCAGTGTCTCTAAGCTTTTAAAAACCTTCTTCTACAGTATACCAAGGTAGTTCTGGCATTTCAACTTCACTTGTTCATTTGGTCCGCATTTCAGTCAACCAGCCAAATAAATTATTAGATCCTTTTCTAATCTCTCTAGCTAAAACGCTGAATAAAGAATCTGTGCTTAATGGATCCATATCAATAAACTCAGACCGATCCAATTTTATGTTCCTTGCACCATTATCCCACACATATTCCCCAGGTTTCTGTTTGTACATATTAGAAAAATCTGCCTCAAGTGATGCCCCAGGAAATGTCCCACGTGCCACCTCAGGCAATGTCTCACACAAGGACTTTTCAGACACAGCTGGGTTAATCTCATCAGGTGGGGGTGGAAGTGTTAGTTTTACTGAGCAAGGTGGCTTAGCAGTCAAATCTGGAGTAATCTCTTCACAAAGGAGTGAGAGGGCTGGTTCTTTTGACAGTTGCTATTCAACAGAATTTAGGTGCTCAGTGTCCCCAACTTCAAGAGTATATGCCCATATATTCCCATCCCTTCAGGATCCTATTTCTTCCCAATCAATGCCCTCACTTTAACTTTAGACAGTATTCGAGTTTGTGAATTCAATTGGCTTTGTAATTCAGCCACTCTGAGGATAACACTCTAGGTTTGTTTTTTGGCAATACCAGCTCTGTTACTACAAGAAATAAGGCTTTCTTTCAGGGCACAAATAGGAACTTTCAGGTCTTTTATGTCTCGCTTTATCTGGGAGTATGAATTCCTGATGTCATCCTTTTTTTTTCTCTACTTTGTTTAGTGAAAGTAGAACCAACTAGCCAACTTCATTATACTTCTCAGTTTGACAAAAATACTGAAAGGTACCAAATACACAATCACCCAGAGCCTTGCCTCTTATAGATACTTGATCCAATGGTGGTTATATTTTGTGTATTAGTATTAACAGTGCCCTCTATTTTTTTCTACTGTAAATAGAAGCATTAGTGCCTTTAAGTCTAGCCAGACTTGAGAATCAACTCAGAAAACTCATCCTTAAGATTTTTTTTTTCCTCTAGAACCATTAGAGGAGCAAAACCAGTGAAGTCTATATAGACGTATATCCAAAAAAAAAAATCAAACTCATTGCCGTGGAGTCAATTCTGACTCATAGCTACCCTATAGGACAAAGTAGAACTGCCCCATAGGGTTTTCAAGGAGTGGCTAGTGTATTTGAACTGCCACCCTTTTGATTAGCAGCCAACACTTAACCACCATGCCACCAGGGCTCCATAGATATATAGAAAGAAATTTACTTTCAAGCCAATGGCTTGTGCAGTTTTGAGGCTATGGTTCACACAATTGTGGGGGCTGGCAAGTCCCAAATCCATGGATCAGGCAGCAGGCTGAAGACCTCTGAAGGTTCACGTGGTTGCAGGAGTGGATAAATAGAAAATCTATAGGTCAGGTGACAGGCTGGAGGCCTCTACCAGCTCATGGTGTTGCTGGGGTTGGCAAATTCAAAATCTCTAAGTCAGTCAGCAGGCCAGAGGCTCTTTCAGGCTGATGTCTTAAGAATCATTAGTCAGGCAATAAGAGGAGTGCAGTGTTGAGAAAGAACATGGGCTTTGCCAGGACATCCGTTTATATATTGGAGGCTGGCTATGCCCCCAAGGAAACTCCACTTTCAACAGATTGGATGCTCACATCAAATCACAAAATGGAAGGTGATTACATAGTGTCTGCCAAACCACTGAAAATCGTAGCCTAGTGAAGTTGACAGATATTATTAACCATCATACTTCCCTTTTCTTTCTTTCATTTTATGTTCTATTCTTTCCTTTTACTTTCTATATTAAAAAAATTACTGGAGGCAGCCAAGAATGTAGCTATTATGTTTAAAAGATTGATTACATACAGGGATATTGAAGAAGATGGAAGCTAGGTTTCTTTCTCAATGTCAGAAAAAGAAGGAAAATACACTTATATTAAGGGGGATACCTAGAATAAATCTAGAACTGGGAGCATCAGTGCGAAGTCACACATTTGAATTCATATTTTGATAGACATAGAAATGGATATTCACCACCCATCAGTCAGTTTGTCATACTATGGTGGCTTGAGTGTTGTTAGGACTCTGGAAGCATCAGATTCCAGCAGGGTCACTCACGGTGGACAGGTTTCAGCAGAGCTTCCAGACTACGACAACCTGGGAAGAAAAGCCTAGCAAGCTATGTCCCAAAAATTAGCCAAAGAAAATCCAAAGGATAACAACAGAGTATTGTCTGATATAGTACTGGGAGATGAGTTCACTAGGTTGGAAGGCATTCATAAAGCACAGTGGCTGCAACAATGGACATGAACATACCAATTATTGTGAAGGTGGCACAGGACTGGACAATGTTTCCTTGTATTTTATATGGGGTTACCATGAGTCAGAACCATCCAGAGAGCAATTAAGAACAGAAATAAATATAGATGCAATGAGCACCCTTAGTGATCAGATATTGGTTTCTTAATACCATTTTCCACTAAAAGGAACCAGGTCTCATTAGAGAAAGTGTTGGCTACAGGTCTGGGGCAAGAAAGTATAAGATGAACTTGAAACACCTTATTGTGCCGTAAAGTAAAGAAGTTCTCAAAGAATGATAGGGACGTGTCAAAAAGGATGACAAACGAAACGCTCATTGACAGGTTAATGAATTTTAAAAAATTTTGATATATGTGTATAGTGGAAACTTACTCAACAATAGAAATGTAAACACTACCAATACATAAAACAACATGGATAACTCTGAAAAAAGGAATGCAGAGCAAGAAGCTAGAGAAAAAGAAACATATAAAGGAGATTACATATAGACTATGATTTGCTCCATAAGAGATTCTAGAAAGGACAAATTTAATCTACAGTGATAGAAAGCTGAATAGTAGCTTCTTGGGAGTGGAGTTTGAGAGGACTGACAAGAAAGCAGTACAAAGTAACATTTTAAGCAATTAAAATATTCTATGTCTTGATTGTCATGGTGGAGATTTTATTTATATATATATATGCGTGTATGTGTGTGTATCAAAATTCATCAAATAGTACAATTTAAATGGCAGAATTTTATTTACATAAATCATACTCTATAAAGCTCATTTGTAAAAGAGGGACACAGGAGTTTCACTTCCAATCAAGTTGGAGTAACAGAGACCAGATTTACTCTTCCCTCCTGAAATAACTAATAAGCCAGACAACATTCGTCAAACATCAATTTTCAAGATGTTGGTTTTCAAGCAACAAAGACAATGATCCACAGCAAGCACAAATGAGTTGAGCATTATGATTGTCCCATCTCACTGCCTAGAGTTAGTTTCTAGGCTGTAGCACAGATAAGAAGGAATTCATGCAGAGCCCAGGAGTGTCCCTTACTTGAGGAGACAGAGTTTTAAGTCCTCGGAAACCACTAGAAGGATTACCGTAAAGAATAGAGTTGCATATAAAAAAAAAGAAAGCTCCAGAGACTGTGGAAGGCCCCTTTTCAGTCTCCAGTTAATTATTTATCACCACATGCTTGTGAGGCAACTACCCCAGCCTAGGGAGAAAACACTAAAAGAGTATTAGAGGCAACAATATTCAGAGTTTGCATGGGGCTGAAAATAATTCTGATTTTCACAAGCCAGAGAGGAAAATCTTATAACTCACAGGACATCAGGTTATTTACACAGAACATTTTTGCCTTGAGGAAAAAAATAGCGCTACACTAAATGAGGAAATCCTGGTGGCACAGTGGTTAAGAGTTTGGCTGCTAACCATAAAGGCCAGCAGTTCGAATCCACCAGGCACTCCTTGGAAACCCTATGGGGGCAGTTCTACTCTGTCCTATAGAGTCGCTATGAGTCAGAATCAACTCAATGGCAATTTTTTTTTTTTGGACTAAATGATTCTCTGGTCCTACTGAAGAAAGTTTAAAAGAAGACACAAGAGGATGAAATGGTTTCCATACATACAGAAGAACAAAATGAGAACGATGGCAGACTCCTTGTTGGAAGCAATGCAAACCAGAAGACAGTGAAAGATCACCTGTAAAGTACTGAAAGAAGAAAAACACATCTGTCAACCTAAAATTCTATACTTAGAAAAATCATCTTCCAAAAACAAAAATGAGATAAAGATTTTTTCAGGCATGCAAAAGCTGAAAAAATTCATCATCATCATCAGACAACGGACTTGCATTGCAAAAAAAAAAGTGTGAAAGGAAATGCTAACGCAAAAGGGAAATTGGACTGAAATATGCATCTACAGAAAGAAATGAGTAGCACTAGAAATGGTAATTTTGTACATAAATATAAGAGAATGTTTTCTTATTTAAATTTCTTTTTGAACATAAAAGAATACTTAAAGCAGAAATAATAGTAATGCATTGTGGGGTTTATAACATATGTAGAATTAAAATATTTGACAATAGCACAAGGGCGAGGAATGGAGAAAAAGAAGTCTATTTTTGTGAAGTTCTTATACTATATGTAAATCAGAGTAATATCAGATGAACTCAGACTGTAGATAATTAAATGTATATTCTATAAACCTTAAATCAATCACTGAATGAACACACAAGAGTTATAGCTATTAAACCATACAAAAGAAAAAATATTCATAAAAAACACCATCCAAAATGTGACAGAAAAGGAAGAAAGAGGGAAATAAACACATAGGACAAACAATAAACTAAACATAACAATAAGCAAATTGAATCTAAACAGTCTAATCACTCCAATTAAAAGGTTGTTTAACTTAAAAAAACAAGAAAACACATCTTGTTACCTACAAGAAAAAAAAAATTTTTTTAAAACCTACTTTAAATATAAAGACACAAGTAAGTTAAAAGTAAAAGATGGAAATAGATACATCATGGTAACACAAATCAAAAAGAAGCCAGAGTAGTAAATATTAAAGTAGAGAAAATGGATTTATAGCAAAGAATATTACCAAAGATAACAAGGGTTCTTTCATATTTATAAAGGAGTAAATTCGTGAAGAGAACATAAACATCCAAAAAGTTAAAGCAATTAATATCAGAGCTTTAACACAGATGAAATGAAAAAGGACACAAGAGCCAGCTTAAAGGGACAACCAGTGAACAAATCTGGTTATATTTGAGTATTAAAATTATTAATGATAAAAAAAAAATGATAGGGGTGTTATATAACTCACCGAATAAAATAGAAATCCATAAGTCCATCCGGATATAAATAAATTGATAAATATCAGAGAAAGAAAAGTTATTCTTCACAGTAGAATGCCAACTAAAAAATTTATAAGGAATTATGAAATCGGAAAAGTCACCCTTTTGTACCCATCATTGTAAGATTTGATTCAGCCAAGAATCATGAATGGATTATAAAACTAGCTGATTAAAGTTTGATGAAGAACAGGATATTTACAGTTTTTCAAGATATCTCCCCACAAGATACTTATTAAGTACAAAAGGTAAAATAGCATTTTTACAATGTAGAAGTATTACAGACCATATCTTAAATAAATGATCAAATTAAACATCACCAGGAAAGAGACGTAGCAACATCATTCTCTATGTGGTAAAATGCATTGAAAAGAATACTACATCCCTTCTGTAGTATGCTTTCCTAAAATGCATAACAAGAATCTAATCATAAAAAAAAAAAAAAATCACACAAATCCAAATTCAGGGACATTCTACATAATAATTGACCTTTACTCTTCACTTCCAAAATGCTAAGGTCATGAAAGAAAACAAATACTGAGGAATTATCCCACATTAAAGGAGAATAAAATGTCATGACAATTAGAAGTTCTGAGCAAGATGACAGCATGAGCAGCTGCATGCTCCCATCTTCCCACAGAAACACCAAAGAGAATAATAATAAATCCAGTAGAAACTGGCAGAACCAACTTTGTCAGAACTCTGGAAACCAGTCAAAGTGTTACAGAAACTAAGCAAACATTGAAGCAATAATAAGTTGACATATAAATAGTAAGAAAGTGTTGGTTCTCTATGTGGCACTCCCCACCTCTTCCACTGCTCAGAGGGGTCATTGTAAAATAGCAGCAGCCCACGCTACCAGAGAGGGAGCATGGTTTCTGGCTCTAGAAGGAGCAGAGAAGGTTTTATTCATAAATTATTGTGTGTCTATCTTAACCTGTTTGAAGGACTGAAGCAAGGCACTAATCTCAGTTTGACCTGTCTTGGAGCTCATACAAGGCTGAGGGGCAATGGAAAATTAATTAAGGCTGTAACCATCTGTAGCTGCCTGTGGCTAAAGAGTGCCATTAAGGCATATAGTAGGTGTCTAAAGACTGGCAGGACAGGCTGGGGAGAGAGATATTTTTTTTTAATTAAGGCTTTCAAAAGTACTGTATTTAAGAGGGAATTTAGAAAGCTATATATATGCACAGGGAAAGACACATGCTCTGAATTTATAAGAAGACCCTTTTCTTTTACCTCTGGCTGAAACCTATGTGCAGTGCAAGCCTGGCTGAGTGTTGAAGAAGGGCCCCAGAACAGAGTCAATTTGCAAATACTGGGAAAGATTTTGAAAAGATAGTTAGGGAAGGTCTCAAAACAAAATAGACAACTATAGCCTTCAAAATAAAAAAAAAAGCAAACCCTGAGGAAGGGGAAGAATTTTATTTTCAGAGTTACCATACTGTCATATTCAAATGTCCAATATCAACAAAAATCACAGGCATACAAAGAAACAAGAAAGAATGGCCCATTCAAAATAACAAAATAAAGCAACAGAAACCATCTCCATGGAAGCCTACTTAATGGACTTACTAGACAAAGGCTTTAAAATACAGTACTAAATATGCTCAAAGAGCTAAAGGAAAACACAGATAAAGAACTAAAAGAAGGCAGGAAAATGACACAGGAACAAAAAGAGAATATCAATAAAGAATATGTCAGAAATTATAAAAAGCAATCAACCAGAAATACTAGAGTTGAACAGTACAATATATAACATAAACTGGAGGGGTTCAGCAGCAGATTTGAACTGACAAGAAAAACCTGCACACTTGAAGATAAGACAATTGAAATTATTGATTCTGAAGATCAAAAGGGGAAAAAAAAAGGCATGAAGAAAAGTGAACAGAATCTAAGGTACTTAAGGAACACTATTAAGTGGAACAACTTACAGGTTGTGGGACTTCTGGAAGGAGAAGAGAGATAAAAGGAAAGAAGGAACATTTGAAGAAATAATAGCCAAAAACTTTGCAATTTGAAAAAAGACATGATCTACATATACAAAAAGCTCAAGGAAATCCAAGTAGGATAAACCCAAGGAGATCCACACTGAGGTACTTTATAACCAAACTCTCTAAACCCAAAAATAGACAATCCTGAGAGCAGCAAGAGAAGCTAATTGTCACATACTAGGGAATCCTCAATACAGAGAATTTTATCAAAAGTACACAAGGTACTTTTGAAATTCTTAATTAAAAAAAAAAAAAACCTGTTTCCCCAGTCTTTCCTTCCAATCTTTAGGCACAGAAACCTTGGAAGCCAAAAGGTAGTAAAATGACATATTTAAAGTGTTGAAATAAAAAAACAGTCAACCAAGAATTCAATATCAGGCAAAACTTCCTTTCAAGAAGAAGGGTGAAATTAAGACATTTCCAGATAAAGAGAAGCTGAGGGAGATCATGATGATTAGACCTGCCCTACAAGAAAGGCTAAAAGGAGCCCTTCAGACTGAAATGAAAAGACACTGTAGACAGTAACTCAAACCCAGATGAAGAAAAAAATATCTCCAATAAAGGTAATTTCATAGGTAAATATAGAGGCCAATTTTATGATTTTGTGTGTGTGTGTGTTGTAACTCTGCTTGTTATGTCCTACCCTATTTCAAAGACCACTGCACAAAAATAATTATAAACATCTGTTACTGGGAACACATATATAAAAATGCAATATGTGGCAACAACAACACAAAGGGAGTGGAGTGGTACAGGAACAGACTTGTTGCATGTTATTGAAGTGTTAACTTGGTATCAAATTAAGCTAGGTTGCTATAAATTGAGGATGTTAAATGTAATTCTCTTGGTAATCACAAAAAAAATCTAAAAAATATACACAAAAATAAATGAGAAGGGAATCAAAATGGTTCATTACAAAAATATCAACTAAACACAAAAGTAGGCAGTATTGGAAGAAATAAGGGACAAAAAAGGTAAGACACACAGAAAACAAATAGCAAAGTGACAGAAGAAAGTCCCTATCAGTAATAACTTCAATATAAATGGATTAAACTCTCCAGTTGAAAGGCAGAAATTGGCAGGTTGGAAAATAAAACACTATCCAACTACATGCTGTCTACAAAAGACCCACTTTAGACCCAAAGGCACAAATAAGTTGCTTATGAAAGCGTCGGAAAAATATTCCATGAAAATAACAATGAAAAGGAGTTTGCTGTTGTTAGGTGCCATCCAGTCAGTTCCCACACATAGAGACCCTATGTACAGCAGAAGGAAACACTGCCTAGTCCTGCATCATCCTCATGGTCTTTGCTATGTTTGAAGCCATTGTTGCAGCCACTGTGTCAGTCCATCTCATTGAGAGTCTTCCTCTTTTTTGCTGACGCTCTACCAAGCATGAAGTCCTTCTCCAGGGACTGGTCCCTTCTGATAACACGTCTGAAGTACATGAGGCAAAGTCTCACACCCTTACTTCTAAGTACAGCATTCTGGCTGTATGTTTTTCAAGACAGATTTTTCCTTCTTCTGGAAGTTCATGTTATATTCAATATTCTTTGCCAACACCATACTTCAAAGGCATCAATTCTTCTTTGGTCTCCCTTATTCATTGTCCAGCTTTCGCATGCATATGAGGTGATTGAAAATGCCATGACTTGGGTCTGGTGCACCTTAGTCCTCAAAGTGACATCTTTGCAGGAGTAACTATATTAATACCAGCCAAATTATACTTAAAGTAAAAAGTTAAACATAGAATTTCTATATGACCCAACATTCCACTCCTAGGTATATACCTCAAAGACTTGAATACAGGGACACAAACAGATACCTGTACCAATGTTCATTAAAGCATTATTCACAATAGCCAAAAGGTAGGAACAACCCAAATGCCCACTGGCAGATGAATGGATAAACAAATGTGGTATATGCTTGTTATAGATTGAATTGTGTTCCCCCAAAATATGTTTTGAAACCATAACCCTTGTACCTATAATTATGACCCTGTTTGGAAATACAGGAAGTCCCCAACTTACAATGCAATTCCATTCTGAGGACTCCATTGTAAATCCGTTCTGACTTAAGTGGGATACCTCATTTTTTTTCTTAGTTTTCATTCTGATTGCATTTTATTAGTAGTATCATTATAAATTCGATTTGTCTTTGGTGGTTGGAAACATTACATATAAACTTACAGATATATTTTAATACATCTGTACATTCATACACAAAAAATACACAAATCATAAACATTTTCTTTGATGATGAGGAAGAACTGGACCACTATGGCATTTTGTTAGCTGTGGTAATGACTCCACTTGTGGAAGGTTCTGGGTCATCTGGATTATTCCTGGGAATGGGGATGGCATTTCTACCCAGAAAATTAGTGAGAATTGTCTGTATGGTTCTTTTCTTTTTTTCTTCATATATTTTATGGTAACATCTCACTGCTTCCCAAATGTGCCTATCAACTTTAACAAAGCGACCAGCATATGGATCCATATTTTCAAGCAACTGAAGCCCCTGATTTAGCAAGAAAAACTCCAGCTAATTCTTTCACTGTAAAATTTTTGAAAACTCTCTTTTCTCTTCCTCATTATTTCTTTCTTCTTCAGCATTTCTTTCCTCTTCAAAATCCATTAAGTCCTAATGTGTCAATTCCCTTCTTTGTAATCTATGAGTGATATCAAGTTCTACCTCAGCTTTCTTGTCATATGAACGATTTTTTCACTGATCACTTCTCCTCCATCATATTTTCCCGATCAAATGCTTGCTTGGATCATGTTCACATAACAAAAATTTTGTCCATATCCCCTGTGTGATCAGTAAGGTTGTGTGTCAACTTGGCTGGGCCATGATTCTCAGTGGTTTGGCAGTTATGATGTAGTTTGTCAGCCGTATAATGTTGTAATCGCTTCCATGATGTGATCTGCTATGAATAGCCAATCAATTGAAAGGGAATTTCCCTTGAGGACGTGGCCTGCATCCAATATATGTGGACTTTCTGGCAAAGCTCACTGGCTTTTGCTCTGCTCTGAATTCTGCATTCGACTTGTCAGCATCTGAACTCCAGTTCTTGGGACTTGGGCCAGCAGCCTGCTGTGTTACCTGCTGATTTTGGATTTGTCAGCCTTCGAAGCTGTGAGCCAGCAGCCTGCCTTCTAACCTATGGCTCTTGGGCTCATCAGCCCCTACAGCTACGTGAGTCAGGAGAAGCCTCCAGCCTGAAACCTGATGCCTGACCCACGGACTTGGGACTTGCCAGCCTCTACAAAAATGTGGGCCATTTCCTTGACAGTTCCTTGAGATAAACTCTCTCTCTCAAAACCAGAGAAGAGTGTATATATATATATATATTTTTTATATATGTATATATATATGTGTGTGTGTGTATATATATATATATACACCCTTTACTGGTTTTGTTTCTCTAGAGAACCCAGCCTAAAACACCTTGCATGCATTTTTGCATTTTTCCTAACTTACTCCCAGGAAGATACAATATTCCAGGTACACTGAAGGTCATAAGTGTGGTCCATCATAACTTGAAGACATGGTAAGTCTGGGATTACCTGTAAGGTTTTTACTTTATTATGTTAATGAGGTTATACCAGAATACAGTGAATCCTAAACATAATCACTTTTGAGTTATAAAAAGGCAAGAATAGACACAGAGACACACACTGAGGGAAGACAGACACTATTTGATGAGGAAAGCAGATGAATCTACAAGCCTAGTAACTCCAAGGATTGCCAACTATTTTGTTAGTTGCCATAAAGTCAGCTCCTACTCGTAGCAATTTTATGTATAATGGAATAAAACATTGCCCATTCCTGTGCCATCTTCATGATCTTTGATATGTTTGAGCCTATTTGTGTGGCCACTATGTTAATCCATCTCATTGAATGTTTCCCTCAGTTTCACTGACCATGATATCCTTTCCTAGACATTGTTTGTTGTGTCCAAAGTAAGCAAGACCAGACTTCATCATCTTATCTTCTAAGGATTATTCCAGTTTTATTTTTTCTAAGACTGATTTATTTGTTCATCTGGCAATGCATGGTATATTCAATATTCTTCCCCAACACAATTTAAATGAACCAATTGCTGTCCTGTCTTCTTTTTTCATTGTGCAAATTTTTGAATAAATATGAGGCAACTGAAAAGACCATGGTTTGATTCAGGCACATCCTAGTCATCAAAGTGACGTCTTTACTTTTTAGAACTTTAAAGTTGTCTTTTGCAGCAAATTTGCACAATGTTGTTGTTGTTGTAGTTAGGTGTCATTGAGTTGGTTCCAACTCATAGCGACCCTATGTACAACAGAATGAAACACTGCCCAGTCCTGTGCCACCCTCACAACTGTGGCTATGTTTGAGCCCATTGTTGCAGCCACTGTGTCATTCCATCTCATTAGGGTCTTCCTCTTTTTTGCTGACCCTCTACTTTACCAAGCATGATGTCCTTCTCCAGGGACTGATCCCTCCCAAAAACATGTCCAAAGTATGTGAGACATGGTCTGGCCATTCTTGCTTCCAAGGGGCATTCTGATTGTACTTCTCCCAAGACAGAGTTTTTCATTTTTTTGGTAGTCCATGGTATATTCAATATTCGCCATGGTTTGAGTTAGGTGCACTTTAGTCCTCAAGATGACATCTTTGCTTTTTAACACTTTAAAGAGATCTCTTGCAGTTGATTTTCCCAATGCAATGCATACTTTGATTCCTTGACTGCTGCTTCAAGGGGTTTTGATTGTGAATCCAAGTAAAATGAAATCCTTGACAACTTCAATCTTTTCTCCATTTATCATGATCTTGCTTATTGGTCCAGTTGTGAGGATTTTTGTTTTCTTTATGTTGAGGTGTAATCCATACTGAAGGGTGTGGTTTTCAATTTTCATCAGTAAATGCTTCAAGTCCTGTTCACTTTCAGCAAGTAAGGTTGTGTCATCTGCATAAGGCAAGTTGTTAATGAGTGTTCCTCCAATCCTGATGCCATGTTCTTCTTCGTATTCTCCAGCATCTTGAATTATTCGCTCAGCATACAAATTGAATAGGTATGGTGAAAAGATACAACCCTGACTTTAAACCATGCAGTTTTTTTCTTTTGAATGACTGCTTCTTGATCCATGTCCAGGTTCCTCATGAGCACAGTTAAGTGCTCTGGAATTCCCATTCTTCAAAATGTTATCCATAATTTGTTATGATCCACACAGTCAATTACCTTTGCATAGTCAATAAAATAGAGGTAAACATCCTTCTGGTATTCTCTGCCTTCAGCCAGGATCCATCTGATAACAGCAATGATATCCCTGGTTCCACATCCTCTTCTAAATCCAGTTTGAATTTCTGGCAGTTCCCTGTCGATATACCGCTGCAGCAACTTTTGAATGATCTTCACCAAAATTTTGCTTGCATGTGATACTAATTACCATTGTTTGATAATTTCCGCATTTGGTTGGATCACCTTTCTTGGGAATAGGCATAAATATGAATCTCTTCCATTTGGTTGGCCAGGTAGTTGTCTTCCAAATTGCTTGGCATAGATGAGTGAGCACTTCCAGCACTGCATTCATTAGCTGATACATCTCAATTGGTATTCTGTCAATTCCTGGAGCCTTGTTTTTTGCCAATGCCTTCAGTGCACCTTGGACTTCTTCCTTCAGTACCTTCAGTTCCTGATCATATGTTACCCCCTGAAATTGTTGAGCGTAGACCAATTCTTTTTGGTACAGTGACTCAGTGTATTCCTTCCACCTTCCTTTGATGCTTCCTGTGTCATTTAATATTTCCCCCGTAGAATTCTTCAGTGTTGCAACTTGAGGCTTGAATTTTTTCTTCAGTTCTTTCAGCTTGAGAAATGCTGAGCATGTTCTTCCTTTTCATTTTCTGTCTCCAGGTCTTTGTACTTGTCATCATAATACTTTACATTTTAATTTTTGACTGTTGCTTCCACGAGCATTGATTGTTGACCCAAGTAGGCTGAAATCATTGACAACTTCAATTTTTTCTTCTTTTGTAATGATGTTTCTTATTGGTCAAATTGTGAGGATTTTCATTTTCTTTAAGTTCATATGTAATCTATATTGACCCTCATCAGTAAGTGCTTTGAGTCATTTTCATTTTTGGCAAGCTAGGTTGTGTCATTTGCATTATACAAGTTATTAGGCTTTCTCCAATCCTGATGTTGTATTCTTTTTCATAAACTCTGACTTTTTGGATTACTGTTCATCATATATAGATTGAATAAACATGATGAAAAGATACAGCCCCGCCACAAACCTTTTCCAATTTTGAACCATGCAGTATCACCTTGTTTCATTTGAGTGGTTGCATCTTGATCCATGTACAGATTTTGCATGAGCATAATTATTTTGAAATCCTCATTCTTCATAGTTTTATGTATAATTTCTAATGATCCACAGAGTTGAATGACTGCACCTAGGCATTAAAGCACAGGTAAACGCAGGTAAACATCTTGCTGGTTTTCTCCGCTTTTGGCCAATATCCATCTGACATCCGCAAAGATGTTCCTCATGCATGTCCTCTTCTTAATCAGACTTGAACTTCTGGCAGTTCCCTATTGATGGACAGCAGCAGTTGTTTTTGGATTATCCTCAGCAAACTTTTGCTAGCATATGATACTAATGCTATTGTTCAATAATTTCTGCATTTCATTTGACCACTTTTTTTGGAATGGGCACAAATATGGATCTCTTCTGGTTGGTTGGCCAGGTTGCTGTCCTCCAAATCTCTTTACATATATTTTTTTGTGCACTTCCAGCATTTTATTCATTTGTAGAAGCATCTTAATTTTATTCCATCAATTCCTGGAGCCTCGTTTTTCACCAATGCCTTTAGTGCAGCTTTAACTTCTTTCTTCAGTACCAGAAGTTCACGATCATATGCTGAATCCTGAAATGGTTGAACATTGACCAATTATTTTTGGTACAGTGACTCTGTGTACTCTTTCCATCTTCTTTTGATGCTTTCTGCGTCATTCAATTTTTTGCCCATAAAGTCCTTCAGTATTGCAACTAGAGGCTTCAATTTTCCCTTCAGTTCTTTCAGCTTGAGAAATGCCAACCATAGTCTTCCCTTTTGGTTTTCTAACTCCAAGTCTTTACACATATCATTATAACGCTTTACCTTGTCTTCTTGAGCCATGTTTTGAATCTTCTCTTCAGCTCTTTTACTTTAACATTTCTTCCATTTGTTTTAGAAACTTACTCTGCACTTAAGAGTAAGTTTCAGAGTCTCTTATAGCAACCATTTTTGTCTTTTCTGTCTTTTTAGTGACCTTGCACTTTCTTATGTATTATGTCCTTAGTGTCACACCCCAACTATTCCTATCTTTGGTCATTAGTGTTCAGTGCAACAAATGTAGATAGTCTTTACATTCAGGAGGGATGTATTCAAGGTCAAACTGGCTCTTGTGGACTTACCTTAATTTTCTTCAGCTTCAATTTGATCTTGCACATGAGCATTTAATGATCTGATGTGCAGTTATACTCTGGCATTGTCTGGACTAATGATATTGAGCTTTTCCATTGCCTTTTCCACAGATGTTGTTGATTGGATTCTTGTGTAATCTAATCACCAAGGTCCACTTGTGTAAAGTTTATTGTGTTGTTGAAAAAAAGCATTTCTAATGAATAAATCTTTGGTTTTGCAAAATTTTATCATGCAATCTCCAGCGTCATTTCTATCACCAAGGTCACATTTTCCAGCTACTGATCCTTTGTCTTTGTTTCCAGTTTTTGCATTTCAATCACTAGTAATTATCAATGCACCTTGATTGCATGATTGATCAATTTCAGACTGCAGAGTTAGTAAAAATCTTCAATGTCTTCATCTTTAGCATTCATAGTTGGTGGGTAAATTTGAATATTGGCTGTATTAACTGGTCTCCCTTGTAGGCATGTGGATACTTACCTATCACTGACAACATTGTATTTCAGGATACATCTCAAAATATTCTTTTTAATGGTGAGTGCAATGCTGTCCTTCTTTTTGTCATTCCCAGCATGTAATATTACTGTCAAATTCAAAATGGCCAATACCAGTCCTTTTCAGCTCAATAATGCCTAGGATTTCAATCATTAAGTATTTTATTTCATTTTTGATGACATCTAATTTTCTTTGATTCATACTTTGTACATTCCACATTCCAATTTTTAATGGACATTTCCAGCTGTTACTTCACATTTTGAGTCATGCCATATTAGCAAATGATGGTCCTGAAAGCTTTGCTCCATCTGTGTCACTAATGTCGACCCTACTTTCCAGAGGCAGCATTTCCTCAGTCATATTTTGAGTGCCTTCCTACCTGAATGGCTCATCTTCCAGTACTATATCACACAATGTTCTTTTGCCATCCATAATGTTTTTGTTGGCTAATTTTTGGAAGTAAATCACCAGGTGTTTCTTCCTAGTATGTCTTAGTCAAGAAGCTCTGCTGAAACCTGTCCCGCATGTGTGACACTGCTGACATTTATAATACAGGTGGTATAACTTACAGCCTCAGAGCAACACACAAGCCACTACAGTACAACAAACTGACAAACAGGTGCCAGCTACTAGGTGATGAAATAGACAAAGAAGGACCTCCCCATTGATCCACACCCTGAATTTGGACTCCTAGCCTCTTGAACTGTCAGAAAATAAATTTCCATTCTTTAAAGCCACACACTTGTAATATTTTTGCTACAGCAGCACTAATTAAGACAGCATACAATGGAATATTCTTCAGCCATAAAGAGATGTAAAGTTCTGATACATGCTATACCATGGATTAATCTTGAAAATATTATGCTAATCAAAATAAATCAGACACAAAAGAATAAATATTTTATTTTCCCACTTAAATGAAATACCCAGGATAGGGGAACGCAGACAAAGTTTATCAGTGGTTACCAGGGCTTGAGGACAAGGGTGAATAGGAGTTATTTCTTTAGGGGTACTGAGTTCCTGTTTGCTGTGGTGAATGACATTTGGAAATGGATAGTGGGGATGGTTTCACAACATGGTGAATGCACTCAATTATACTGATTTGTACACTTAAAATGGCAATTTTTGTTGCATATATTTGCCTATATATATATATATATATATATTTAATCATGACAGTTAATTGCAGTCTAAGATCCTGGATACCTGGACCAGAAATTGAGAAGAAAGAATTATAAAGTAATGTGGTAAAAATGTGGTAAAATATTAACAATTGAGAAATCTGGATGAAAGTACGTACGGTTTACTGTACTACCTTTCAATGATTTTTTAAGCCTCAAATTTCAAAAATTGCAACAAATTCATTGTCTAAGGCTCATGAAACAGAAAAAAATTCCATAAATAAACTCAAATATATACAGAAAGTTTACATATGGTAAAACAGTCCCTCAAATCAGTTAGGAAAAAGCTAACTATTGCACCAATAGTCTTGGAGCAAGTAGGTGACCAACTGGGAAACAAATTTTAAGAATTTGAATAAATTCCAAACTCTTCAAAATTCAAATAACTACGAAAAATATGGGATAATTATTTTATAACTTCCAAGTGAAAAATACCATTAAAATATAATATCTAGAAACCATAAAAGAAAAATAAGCTGTTAAATTCAACATAAAAAATAGCATGGGGAAAAATACCACCATAAGGAAAGTCAAATGATGAAATGAGGGAGAAAATGTAACACATATCACAAAAAAGTTAATATCCCTAATATGTAAAAGACTTCTATTTATAAGTAAGAAAAAGACCAATAATCCAACAGAAAAATAGGAAATGATGTGAAAGACATTTTCAAGAAACATAAATCAAATGGATCTTAAGTATATGTAAAGATGTTAATTCTCACTTATAAAAAATGCAAATTAAGATTAAACCAAAATATCATTTTTTAACCTATCACATTGGCAAAATTCCAAAAGTTTGGTAAGACTTTCTCTCAGCAGATTTTGAAAAAAACTGTCATTCTACACTGCTGTTAAGATAAATGAGAAGGCGGAGCCAACATGGCACTATAGATAGAAGCATCATGCTGTCCTTCTACAGCAAAGACCTGAAAAACTAAGTAAAATAGATATAAACATCAATCCTGAAACCCTAAGCATCAAATGAAGGCATAAAGAACTCAGTCAAGAACCGAATGAAATAAGAAACAGAGAACAGAACGAGGAGAGCTACAGAGTGAAGGTGCCCCACCAGCTAACGTGCATGGATTCACCATCTTGGACCTCAGCCACCAAGAACTGCAGATAGCTAGTACAGGAAGGCAACTTCATGGAGCTCCCAACAGGACACAGAGCACTCAGTAACCAGGGATACAAGCTTTCCCACCCCCACCCTTCTTCCCTGTATAAGGTCTCCACCCTTTTTCAAAGAGTCATGGCCACTCTGCCAAAGAGACACCAGCTCACTGCCACCTAGGTCTGCCCAATGGCCAATTCCCCCATTGCCTTTTTAAAGTTTTTTTTCCTTTTTTTGTTTCTTCTCTTTCTCTCTCCCTTCCTTCCTTTCCTTTCTCCCACCCAGCTAGCCTCATGCATTGTTTCCAATTCTTCTCAATGGGCTGTGATGCACCGCTTGGCTAGAGAGCCATGGCACGGCCTCCCCAGTTCCATGCCCTCCCCACTGGCTGGCTCCCTCAACACATTTTTTTCTTTTCTTTCTGTCCTTTCCTTTCTTTTCTCTCACTTATCTAGCCCTGTGTGCTGTACCTGCCTGTTTTCAACAGACTGTGCCACAACACTTGGCTAGAGAGCCACTGGGACATGGCCTCCCCATGTCCACACTGCCCCCACCATCCAGCTCCTTCAGCGTCATATTTTTTGTTTTTGTCTTTTTTGTTTCTTCTTTTTCTACCCCTTCCTTCCTTTCCTTTTTCCCACCCACCTAGCCCCATGCATTGCCTCCACGCCTTCTCGTTGGGTGGTGTTGCACCACTCAGCTAGAGACCCACAGGCAAAAGGCCTCCCTTGGCCCATGCTGCCCCACGAGTCAACTACTTCAGTGCCATATTACTATTAATTTATTTGTTTTTTTGTTGTTGTGTTTCATTTTTTTGTTTGTTTCTTCTCTATAACATTTCCATCCTTTCCTTTCTCCTGCCCAACTAGCTCTGTGAGCCACCCTGGCTCCTTCTTGAAGGGATGGTGCTGCACTGCTTGGCTAGAGAGTCACTGACACTCAGCCTCCTCTGGTCTGCACCACCCCCAGAGGCCGGCTGCCTCATCACAATATTTTTTATTATTCTTTATCTTTTCTCTTCTCCCTTTACCCTCCCCCTCCCACCCAGGGTCTGTGCTGCCTCTACCCCTTCCTGAAGGGTTGTGCCACACCACACAGTGAAAGAGACACCAGCTCGCTGCTACCCCAATTCTGTCCAACACACAAATTGTTCCCTCAGCACCATATTTTTCTTGTCACTGTTTTTGTTTTTTGTTTCTCCTCTCTCTTTTCCTTCTTTGCTGTCCTTTATCCCACACAACTAGCCCTGTGTACCACCCATTCTCCTTCTCAGCATTCCATGATACACCACGTGGCTAGAAAGCTACCAAAACACAGCCTTCTTGAGTCTTCCCTGTTTTTGTGTTTTTTTCACTTCTATTACTCTCTCTTCTTTTTCTTACCCACTTAGCTCCACACATCGTATGCTCTTCCTCCTCCTACCTTCACTGTGTGCCAAGCACCATGCCCCACAAGTGACATTGGCACAGACCTCTGGATCCCACCCAGCACTGCCCTGCAGGTGAACACTACCAACCCCAGTTCATGCCACAAACGACCCATTCCCACCTCTCCCCCCACTGCTGGACATGCCCTGCTGCACCATAGCTGAGCAACCAACCCTGCCCACCTGGACAAGGTGGTGAGAAGTATGCCCACAGATAAGCAAGTGACAAAACATACCGAGCTCGCCTGCCCAGACATAAGCAAATAAAACAAAAAAGCAGGATGAAACAAACAATTCTACAATCAATAAATGAAGAAAATACTTCCTGAATGTCCCAGAGACAGCAGAAAATATCAAAACATTAAAAAAATAAAAAGAATCAAGACAGGATGGCTCCAGTAAGAGACCAAAGTAAAACACCAGATGACGCATTAACAACCTGTGTTATGCAGATGACACAACCTTGCTTGCTGAAAGTGAAGAGAACATGAAGCACTTACTAATGAAAATCAAAGACCACAGCCTTCAGTGTGGATTACACCTCAACATAAAGAAAACAAAAATCCTCACAACTGGGCCAATAAGCAACATCATGAGAAACAGAGAAAAGATAGAAGTTGTCAAGGATTTCATTTTACTTGGATCCACAATCAACAGCCATGGAAGCAGCAGTCAAGAATTCAAAAGACGCATTGCATTGGGCAAATCTACTGCAAAGGACCTCTTCAAAGTGTTGAAGAGCAAAGATGTCACCCTGAAGACTAAGGTGGGCCTGACCCAAGCCATGGTATTTTCAATCACATCATATGCATGTGAAAGCTGGACAATGAATAAGGAAGACCGAAGAATTGACACCTTTGAATTGTGGTGTTGGTGAAGAATATTGAATATACCATGGACTGCCAAAAGAACGAACAAATCTGTCTTGGAAGAAGTGTGGCCAGAATGCTCCTTAGAGGCAAGGATGGCCAGACTGCATCTTACATACTTTGGACATGTTGTCAGAAGGGATCAGTCCCTGGAGAAGGACATCATGCTTGGCAGAGTACAGGGTCAGCAGAAAAGAGGAAGACCCTCAATGAGGTGGATTGACACAGTGGCTACAATAACGAGCTCAAGCATAACAACGATTGTAAGGATGGTGCACGACTGGGCAGTGTTTCGTTCTGTTGTGCATAGGGCCACTATGAGTTGGAACCGACTGGACGGCACCTAACAGCAACAACACTTCATTCTCAATGAAGGACAGAAGATCTAGAAAGAAACTCAACAAAAATACAGAAGATCTTAAGGCCACAATCACCCAACTTGACCTCACAGACATATATAGAATACTCTAACCAACAGCAGGAAAGCATTTATTCTTTTCCAACACTCATGGAACATTCTCCGGAATAGACTACATCTTAGGCCACAAAGTAACCCTCAAAAAATATCCAAAATATTGAGACAATACAAAGCATCTTCTCTGATCACAATGCTATAAAAGTAGAAGTTAATAACAGGAAAAACAAGGAAAACAATCAAACACATATAAAGTGAATAACACTCACTTTAAAAACCCACTGGTTAATAGAAGAAATCAAAAATTGAATAAAAAAAATTCCTGGAATCAAATGACAGGAAAACACATCACACCAAAACATCTGGAACACAGCAAAGGTAGTGCACAGAGTTCAATTTATAGCAAAAGATGCACACATTAAAAATAAGAATGGGGTAAAATCAAAATGTTCGCTATACAGCTCAAACAAATACAAAGAGAACAGGAAAAGGAAACCCAGTCACCATAAGAAAGGAAATAATAAAGATCAGAGTGGAAATAATTGGAATAGAGAATAGAAAAGTAATAGAATACAAAAAACTGAAAGTCAAATGCCACAATCAACCACTTTGACCTCATAGACATATACAGAATACTCCACCCAAAAGCAGCCAATTACACTTTCTTTTCCAGCGCACATGGAACATTCCCTAGAATAGACCACATATTAGGTATAAATCAAGCCCCAGCAGAATTCAAAACATCAAAATATTGCAAAGCATCTTCTCTGACCATAAGGCCATAAAAGTAGAAATCAATAACAGAAAAAGCAGGGAATAGAAATGAAACACTTGGAAACTGAACAATACCCTGCTCAAAAACGACTGGGTTATAGAAGACATTAAGGATGGAATAAAAAACCCATAGAATCCAATGAGAATAAAAATACTTCCTATCAGAACCATTGGGACCAGCAAAAGCAGTGCTCAGAGGTCAATTTATATCAATAAATGCACACATTCGAAAAGAAAAGGGCAGAAATCAAAGAATTATCCCTACAACTTCAACAAACAGAAAAAGAGCAACAAAAGAAACCCTCAGGTACCAGAAGAAAGCAAATAAAAAAAAATTAGAACAGAACTAAATAAAATAGAGAAAGGAAAAAATACTGAGTTAAGACCAAAAGCTGCTTCATTGAAAAAATTAACAAAACTGATAAACAACTGGCCAAACTAACAAAAGAAAACCAGGAGAGGAAGCAAATAACCCAAATGAGAAATGAGATGGGCGATATCAAAGCAGACCCAACTGACATTAAAAGAATCATATGACACTACTACAAAAAAATGTGTTCTAACAAATTTGAAAACCTAGAAGAAATGGATGAATTCCTAGATACACACTACCTACCTAAACTAACACAAACAGAGGTAGAACAACTAAATAAACCCACAACAAAAGAAGAGATTGAAAAGGTAATTAAAAAAAAATCCCAAGAAAAACACTTGCTCAGCAGCTTCATTGGAGAGTTGTACCAAACGTTCAGAGAAGAGTTAACACCAGTACAACTAAAGGTATTTCAGAGCATAGAAAAGGATGGAATACTCCCAAACTCATTCTATAAATCCAGGATATCCCTGATACCAAAACCAGGTAAAAACATCACAAAAAAAGAAAATTACAGATGGAATTCCCTCATGAACTTAGAAGCAAATATCCTCAACAAAATTCTAGCCAATAGAATTCAAAACATATAAAAAAAAAATTATAATAATTCAACATGACCAAGTGGGATTCATACCAGATATGCAGGAATGGTTCGACCTTAGAAAAACAATCAATGTAATCCATCATATAAATAAAACAAAAGACAAGAATCACATGATATTATCAATTGATGCAGAAAAGGCATTGGACAAAGTTCATCACCAATTCATGATAAAAACTCTCAGCAAAATAGGAATAGAAGGAAAATTCCCCAACATAATAAAGGGCATTTATACAAAGCCAACAGCCAACATCACCCTAAATGGAGAGAGTCTGAAAGCGTTCCCCTTGAGATCAGGAACCATAGGAGCATGCCCTTTATTACCACTCTTATTCAGCATTGTGCTGGAGGTACTAGCCAGAGCAATTAGGCTAGATGAAGAAATAAAGGGCATCCAGATTGGTAAGGAAGGAGTAAAAATATACCTATTTGCAGATGACATGATCTTATACACAAAAAACCCTAAAGAATCCTCAAGAAAACTACTGATACTAATAGTTTAGCAGAGTATCATGATACAAGATAAACATACAAAATTCCTCTACACCAACAAAAAGAACATCTAACAGGAACTCACCAAATCAATACCATTTACAGTAGCCCCCAAGAAGATAAAATATACAGGAATAAATCTTACCAAAGATATAAAAGATCTATACAAAGAAAACTATAAGATGCTACTGCAAGAAACCAAAAGAAACTGACATAAGTGGAAAAACATACCTTGCTCATGGACAGGAATACTTAACATTGTAAAAACGTCTATTCTACCAAAAGGCATCTATAGGTACAATGCAATTCCCATCCAAATTCCAACAACATTTTTTAATGAGATGGAGAAACAAATCACCAACTTCATATGGAAGGGAAAGAGCCTCCAAATAAGTAAAGCATTACAGAAAAAGAAGAACAAAGTGGGAGACCTCACTCTACCTGATTTTAGAACCTATTATACTGCCACAGTAATCAAAACACCAGATACATAGATCAATGGAACAGAATTGAGAATCTAGACATAAATCCATCCACATATGAGCACCTGATATTGGACAAAGGCCCAAAGTCAGTTTATTGGGGAAAAACAGTCCCTTCAACAAATGGTGCTGGCATAACTGGATATCCATCTGCTAAAAAATGAAACAAGATGCATACCACACACCATGCAAAAAAACTAATGGATCAAAGACATAAATATGAAATCTAAATCAATAAAGACCATGGAAGAAAAAATAGGGACAACACTAGGAGCCCTAATACATAGCATAAACAGTATACAAAACATTGTTCACAATGCAGAAGAGAAACTAGATAACTGGGAGCTCCTAAAAATCAAACACATATGCTCATCCAAAGACTTCACCAAAAGAGTAAAAAGACTACCTACAGACTAGGAAAAAATTTTTAGCTACGACATTTCCGATCAGCATCTGATCTCTAATATCTACAACAATATCTACAAGATACTGCAAAATCTCAACTACAAAAAGACAAATAACCCAATTTAAAAAATGGGCAAAGGATATGAACAGACACTTCACTAAAGAAGACATTCAGGTAGCTAACAGGCACATAAGGAAATTCTCACGATGATTAGCCATTAAAGAAATACAAATCAAAACTACACTGAGATTTCACCTCACTCCAACAAGGCTGGCATTAATCCAAAAAACACAAAATAATAAATGTTGGAGAGGTTGTGGAGAGACTGGAACACATACACTGCTGGTGGGAATATCAAATGGTACAACCACTTTGGAAATTGATTTGGCACTTCCTTAAAAAGCTAGAAATAGAACTACCATACAATCCAGCAATCCCACTCCTTGGAATATATCCTAGAGAAATAAGAGCCTTTACAAGAACAGATATATGCACACCCATGCTCGTTGCAGCACTGTTTACAATAGCAAAAAGACAGAAGCAACAAAGGGACCTATCAATGTATGAATGGATAAAGAAATTATGGTATATTCACACAATGGAATACTATGCATCAATAAAGAACAATGATGAATTTGTGAACCATTTCATAACATGGAGGAATCTGGAAGGCATTATGCTGAGTGCAATTAGTCAGAGGCAAAAGGACAAATACTGTATAAGACCACTATTATAAGAACTCAAGAAATAGCTTAAACAGAGAAGAAAATATTCTTTGATGGTTACAAGAGTGGGGAGGGAGGGATGGAGAGAGGTATTCACTAATTCAATAGTAGACAAGAACCATTTTAAGTGAAAGGCAAAGAGAACACACAATATAGGAGAGGTCAGCACAACTGAACTAAACCAAAAGTTAAGAAGTTTCCTGAATAAAATGAATGCTTCAAAGGCCAGCGTAGCAGGGGCAGGGGTTTGGGGACCATGGTTTCAGGGGACAACTAGGTCAATTGGCATAATAAAATCTATTAAGAAAACATTGTGCATCCCACTTTGGAGGGTGGCATCTGGGGTCTTAAATGCTAGCAAGCAGTCATGTAAGATGCATCAAGTGGTCTCAATCCACCCGGATCAAAGGAGAATGAAGAACACCAAGGACACAAGGTAATTATGAGCCTAAGAGACAGAAAGGGCCATATAAATCAGAGACTACATCAGCCTGAGACTAGAAGAACTAGATGGTGTCTTGCTACAACCGATGACTGCCCTGACAGTGAACACAACAGAGAGCGCCTGAGGGAGCAGGAGAGCAGTGGGACGCAGACCTCAAATTCTTGTAAAAAGACCAGACTTAATGGTCTGACTGAGACTGGAAGGACCCAGGAGGTCATGGTCCCCAGACCTTCTGTTAGCCTAAGATTGGAACCATTTCCAAAGCCAACTCTTCAGACAGGGATTGGACTGGACTATGGGATAGAAAATGATATTGGTGAGGAGTGATTTTCTTGGGTCAAGTAGACACATGAGACTATGTGGGCAGCTCCTGTCTGGAGGGGAGATGAGAGGGCAGAGGGGGTCAGAAGCTGGCTGAATGGACACAAAAATATAGAGTGGAGAGAAGGAGTGTGCTGTCTCATTAGGGGGTGAGTGTCTAGGAGTATATAAATTTTGTATGAGAGACTGACTTGATTTGTAAACTTTCACTTAAAGCAGAATAGAAATTAAAAACAAAAAACAAAGGTCAGTTTTTTTTTAAATGATCAATAGTATCGACAAACCATAGGCCAAATTGGCTGAAGAAAAACAGGAGAGGAAGAAAATATCCCAAATAAGAAATGAAATGGGGGACATTACAACTGACCCAACAGAAATAAAAAGGAGCATAACAGAGAACTATGAAAAATTATACTCCAACAAATCTGAAAACCTAGAGAAAATTGACAAATTTCTAGAAACACACTACTTACCTAAACAATCTGTGGTCAAAAATCCAAACAGGCCCATAACAAGAGAAGAGATTGAAAAGGTAATTAAAAAAAAAAAGTCCTGGCCCTGATGGCTTCACTGGAGAATTCTACCAAACATTCAGAGAAGAGCTTACATCAGCACTACTCAAACTATTTCAGAACATAGAAAAGGAAGGGATACTTCCAATTCATTCTATGAAGCCAGTATACCCCTGATACCAGAACCAGGCAAAGACACCACAAAAAAAGAAAATTACAGAGCAATTTCTCTCCTCAATATAGATGCAAAAATTCTCCAAAAAATTATAGCCAATTCAGCATGATATAAAAAAATTATGCACACTGTCTTAGTTGTTTAGTGCTGCTATAACAGAAATACCACAAGTGGATGGCTTCAAGAAACAGAAGTTTGTTCCCTCATAGTCTAGTATGCTAGAAGTCCAAACTCAGGGCAGCGGCTCCAGGGGAAGGCTTTCTTTCTCTGTCAGCTCGGGGGTAGGATCCTTGTCATCAATCTTCCCCTTGTCTAGGAGATTCTTAGTTCAGGAACCCCAGGTCCAAAGGACACGCTCTGCTTCCGGCGCTGCTTTTGTGGTAGTATGAAGTCCCCATGTCTCTCTGCTCGCTTCTCTCTTTTATATCTCAAAAGAGATTGGCTTAAGACACAATCTAATGTTGTAGATTGAGTCCCATCTAGTTAACATTACTGTTATGTTAATTGAATTCAGTCTCTTTAGCATCATAGAGATAGGATTTACAACATATAGGAAAATCACATCAGATGACAAAATGGTGGACAATCACATAATACCTGGAATTATGGCCTAGTCAAAGAGATACACATTTTGTGGGACACAATTCAATCCATGACAACAACCAAGTGGGATTCATAACAGGTATACGAGGATGGTTCGACATTAGAAAATCAATCAACATAATCCACCACAAAAGAAAAAAAAAAGATCACATTATCACCTCAATGGATGCAAAAAAGGCATTCGATAAAGTCCAACAAACATTCCTAATAAACACTCTCAATAAAATAGGTAAAGAAGGAAAATTCCTCAACATAATAAAGGGCATCTATACAAAGCTTTTGTTCTTCTTACTCTCCTGTGCGGATTTCCTCATGTTTGAAGAATAGAGAAGGAGGAGTCATGCTACCTGCCCTCAGAACCTACTGTACAGCTATGGCAGTCAAACCAGCCTTGTGCAGGTACAATGACAGACACATTGACCAATGGAACAGAATCGAGAACCCTACGGTCATCTGATCTTTGACAAAAGTCTAAAGTCCATTTAATAGGGAAAAGACAGTTTTTTTTTTTTTTAACAAACGGTGCTGGCAAATGGATGTCCACCTGTAAAAAAATGAAACAGGACCCATACCTCACACTATACACAAAAACTAACTCCAAATAGATCAAAGGCCTAAAAATAAAACCAAAAGCTACAGAGATCAGAGAAGAAAAAATAGAGTCAACACTAGAGGCCCTAATACATGGCATAAATAGAATACAAACCATAGCTAACAATACGCAAACACTAGAAGATAAGTTAGATAAGTGGTATCTTCTAAAAATTAACATTTATGCTCATCAAAAGACCTCACCAAAAAAGTAAAAAGATAACAACAAAAAGACAAATAATCCAATTTAAAAATGGGCAAAGAAAAGGAACAGATGCTTCACCAAAGAAGACATTCAGGTGACTAACGGACACTCAAGGAAATGCTCATGTCACTAACCATCAGAGAAATGCAAATCAAATCTACAATGAGATACCATCTCACCACATTACTGGCACAAATCAGAAACACAGAAAATAACAAATGTTGGAGAGGCTGCTGGGAGATTGGAACTCTTTTGCACTGCTGGTGGGAAAGTAAAATGGTACAGTCATTTTGGAAAATGATATGGCACTTCCTTAAAAAGTTAGAAATAGAAATACCATGTGATCCAACAATGTCACTCCTAGGAATATGTCCTGGAGAAATAAGAGCCATCACCCGAATAGGCATATGCACACCCATGTTCATTGCAGCATTATTCATAATAGCAAAAAACGGAAACAACCTTGTTGCCCATCAACAGATGAATGGATAAACAAACTGTGGTATATACGCAAAAGATGAAGAACAATGATGAATCTGTGAAACATCTCACAACATGGATGAGTCTGGATGGCATTATGCTGGGTGAAATAATTTAATCACGAAAGGACAAATACTGTATGAGACCACTATTACAAAAAGTCATGAAAAGGTTTATACACAGAAAGAAACAATCTTTGATGGTTAAGAGGGAGGGGAGCAGTGAGGAAAGAAAAAACACTAACTAGACGATAGATAAGTGGTAACTTTGGTGAAGGATAGGACAGTACACAATACGGGGGAAGTCAGCACAACTTGACCCAGGCAAAGTCATAGAAGCTTCTTAGAGACGTCCAAACTCCTTGAGGGACCGAGTTAACGGGCTGAGGACTGGGAACCATGGTCTTGGGGGATATCTAGCTCAATTGGCATAACATGGTTTAAAAAGAAAATATTCTACATTCTGCTTTGGTGAGTGGTGTCTGGGGTCTTAAAAGCTTGTGAGTGACCATCTAATATACTCCACTGGTCCCACCCCGTCTGGATCAAGACAGAGCAAAGAAAACTGAAACACAAGGGAAAGATTAGTCCAAAGTAAAAATGGACCACAACTACCACAGACTGAGTCCAGCACAACCAGATGGTGCCCGGCTACCACCACCGACTGCTTTGACAGGGATTAAAAAACAGGGTACTGGACAGAGCTGGAGAAAAATGTAGAACTAAATTCAAACTCACAAAAAAAGACCAGACTTACTGGTCTGAAGGAGACTGGAGAAACCCTGAGAGTATGGCCCCCAGACACCCTTTTAACCCTGTGCACAAGTCACTCCTGAGGTTCACCCTCCAGCCAAAGATTAGACGGGCCCATAAAACAAATAATACTCAGCTCAACCATGTATGAGACTAAATGCTCGGACCAGCCCATGGGCAAGGACGGAATTGTAGGAGGGGACAGGCAATCTGAATGAATGGAAATGGGAATCCCAAGGTCAAGACAGAGAGTATCGACACATCGTGGGATTGGCAAACAATGTTAAAAAACAATATGCGTATTCATTGTTAATGAGAAACCAATTTGCTCTGTAACCCTTCTTCTAAAGTGCAATTTAAAAAAATCTCATCGGGGCGGAACGAGAGGGAAGAAAAGAGATAAATGAATATAACTCCATATGCACGACAATTTGACAGATCTAGGAAAACTTGAAATGCATGTATCTTTTGACCCAACAATTCCACTTCTAGAAATTTACAGTTATACTTACAAATGTATTCCTTGCAGCATAGCGACCCTATACAACAGAGTAGAACTGCCCCATGGAGTTTCCAAGAAGCACCTGGTGGATTTGAACTTCAGACCCTCTGGTTAACAGCCATAACACTTAATCACTACGCCATCAGGGTTTCTATTTGTAATGAAAACAGAGTAGAAACATCTAAAATGTTGATCAATAGGAGACTTGTTTTTTTAAAAAATGACTGTACTTTCATTCAGTAGAATATGACTTCTTGTTAGGTGCCATCGAGTCAGTTCCCACTCATAGTGACCCTATGTATAACAGAATGAAACACTGTCTGGTCCTGCACCATCCTCACAATTGTTGTTATGTTTAAGCCCATTGTTGCAGCCACTGTGTCAATCCATCTTATTGAGGGTCTTCCTCTTTTTTGCTGACCTTCTACTTTACTAAGCACGATGTTCTTTTCCAGGGGACTGATCACTCCTGACAATCTCTCCTTCCAGTGCTGCATCTGTTTGTTGAAATACCTCAATTGATACTCCATCAATTCCCAGAGCCTTGTTCTTCGCCAGTGCCTTCATGCAGCTTGGACTTCTTCCTTCAGTACCATGGGTTCCTACTTATATTGTACCTCCTGAAATGGTTGTATGTC
This sequence comes from Elephas maximus indicus, assembly GCF_024166365.1. Classification (NCBI taxonomy): domain Eukaryota; kingdom Metazoa; phylum Chordata; class Mammalia; order Proboscidea; family Elephantidae; genus Elephas; species Elephas maximus. The sequence goes on along the minus strand of NC_064846.1, from coordinate 83,005,608 downwards.
AACCAATTCTTTTTGGTATACTGACTCTGTGTATTCCTTCCATCTTCTTTTGATGCTTCCCGAATCGTTTAATATTTTGCCCATAGAATCCTTCAACATTGCAACTTGAGGCTTGTAGTTTTTCTTCAGTTCTTTCAGCATGAGAAATGCAGAGGGTGTTCTTCCTTTTTGGTTTTCCATCTCCAGGTCTTTGCACACGTTATTATACTACTTTGTCTTCTCAAGCCACCCTTTGAAATCTTCTGCTCAACTCTTTTACTTCATCATTTCTTCCTTTCGCTTTAGCTGCTTGACGTTCGAGAGCAAGTTTCAGAGTCTCTACTGACATCCATTTTGGTCTTTATTTCCTGTCTTTTGAATGACCTCTTTCTTCATGTACAATGTCTTTGATGTCATTAAAAAACTAGTCTGGTCTTTGGTCATTAGTGTTCAATGCATAAAATCTGCACGTGAGATGGTCTCTTAAATTCAGGTGGGATATACTCTAGGTCATATTTTGGCTCTCTTGTGCTTGTTCTTATTTTCTTCAGTTTCAACTGAACTTGCATATGAGCAATTGATGGTTTTTTCCGCAGTCGGCCCCTGGCCTTTTCTGACTGATGGTATTGAGCTTTTCCATAGTCTCTTTCCACAGATGTAATCAATTTTATTCCTGTGTATTTCCTTGGGCAAGGTTCACGTATATACTCAATATTTATGTTGTTGAAAAAGGTGTTTACAGTGAAGATGTCATTGGTCTTGCAAAATTCTCATGCGATCTCTGACATTGTTTCTATTACCAAGGCCGCATTTTCCAACTACCAATCCTTCTTGTTTCCAACTTTTACATTCCAATCTCCAGTAATTATCAATGCATCCTGATTGCATGTTCAATCCATTTCAGATTGCAGAAGTTGTTAAAAATGTTCAATTTCTCCATCTTTTGCCTTAGTGGTTGCTGTGTAAATTTGAATAATAGACATATTAGGGAGGCAGAGCCAAGATGGAGGAAGAGACAGACACTTCCACCAACCCTCTTTACAACAAAGACCCAAAAAAACAAGTGAAACGAGTATATTTGTGATAAGCTGGGAGCCCTGAGCTTCTAAGGCAAGCTTAGAAAATGAACTAAGGGGGAGGCAGAGTAAGAGACCATTCAGAAGTGGAGAGGAGATATCAGACCTGAATAAAGGGGAACCCTCAGGCACCATTCCAGGAGCCGCTGCAGCACGCTGATACTGGCGTTTGGCTGTAGTTTCCTCAGGGAGAAGCAGCCAGCCACACAGCCTACTCACACCTCTGGAACCTGAGAAGAACAGTGCTCTAGGCAAAGGCAAAGTACTTGCGTATATTTTGCCATGCCCCCCACACCCCCAAGCCGGCTTCAGGGGCTGAATCCCTAGGACTGAGATAGACCCTGATGAGCACCTAGAGCCATCCTCCCGGACTTGGGGAAGGAAAAAATTTGCAATTGGGGGAAAAGATAATTTCTTTGCTCCACTATGGGGGAGCTCAGGACAGAAGTGGCTCCTCTCCAGGCATAAAACTTCCGTGGACTTTGAGCATGTTTCCCTTCTGTATGGACCTGTGTGGGCCTATTTCGGGAGAATAGGCCCTTGTTGGCAAACTCCAAACATTTCAACTGTGCGGTGGAGAGGTGGGTGTTTGATGTTTGACATTGCTTTGCCTATTAAACAAGGTCCTCACCTACCCACATCAGGGACCTAAGGACTGGTAGTTCCACTGAGGTCACCCAGCCACCCGCGGCAGGAGTCCAAAGATAACTGGAACCTCCCAGTCCTTACAACCAAAAACTTCGGGTGCCAAAGGTCCATCTGCAGAACCCACACATCTGCACATTCTAGGGAACAAGGAAGTGCTTTCCTCAGAGACACTTGGGGGCTGGTTCTCAGCCCCCTGCCCTGTTCAGAGCGTGACCCCCTGCTTCAATCAGATACCAACATATACACCAATCACCGTTGCCCCTCTAAGACTGTAGGACAGAGCATGTACCACACACTTGATGATCAGCTACCTGGAAACCTCAGCTGAACTCATACAAGAAAACTGAATGGAATCCTAGACTGATATACCTGATAACACCTCTAGCCATCTGGGGACAGGACGTCAGAGCTCCAAAGGCAAAAATAATCAAGTTAGTTCACTCAAGCAACCCACAGGGGTATAAGAAAATAAAACAAAGCAAGAAGCTATGACACAGTAAGCAAGCATAAACTAATACAATAACTTATAGATGGCTAGAGAGGTAAAACACAATATAAAGTCACATAAAGAAACAGACCATGATCACCTCAACAGGCTCTCAAAACAAAGAATCAAGGGATCTTTTAGATGAAAGTGCATTCCTGGAATTGCCCGAGCCAGAATACAAAAGTTTAATATACAGAACCCTTCAAGACATCAGGAAGGAAATGAGGCAATACACAGAACATGCCAAGGAACACACAGATAAAGCAATTGAAGAAATTAGAAAGATTATTCAGGAAAATAATGAAAAGTTTAATAAGCTGGAAAAAGCCATAGACAGAGAGCAATCACAAATTCAGAAGATTAACAATAAATTTACAGAATTAGACAACTCAATAGAAAGTCAGAGGAGCAGAACCAAGTAAATAGAAGCCACAATTTCTGAACTCAAAGATAAATCACTTGACACTAATATATCTGAAGAAAAGTCAGGTAAAAAAATCACAAAAAAATGAAGAAAACTTAAGAATCATGTGGGACTCTATCAAGGGAAATAACCTACGAGTGATTGGAGTCCCAGAACAGGGAGGGATAGCAGAAAATACAGAGAGAGTTGCTGAAGATTTGTTGGCAGAAAACTTACCTGATATCGTGAAAGATGAGAAGATATCTATCCAAGACACTCATCGAACTCCACATAAGGTAGATCTTAAAAGAAAGTCACCAAGACATATTTTAATCAAACTTGCTAAAACCAAAGATAAAGAGAGAATTATAAGAGCAGCAGGGGATAAACGGAAAATCACCTACAAAGGACAGCCAATAAGAATAAGCTCGAGTTACTCAGCAGAAACCATGCAGACAAGAAGGCAATGGGATGACATATTTAAAAAAATTGAAGGAAAAAAATTACCTGCCAAGAATCACATATCCATCAAAACTGTCTCTTAAATATGAAGGTGAAATGAAGACATTTCCAGATAAACACAAGTTGAGGGAATTTGTAAAAACCAAACCAAAACCACAAGAAATACTAAAGGAAGTTCTCTGGTTAGAAAATCAATAATATCAGGTATCAACCCAAGACTAGAACAGTGGACAGAACAACCAGAAGTCAACCCAGACAGGGAAATCCAAAAAGCAAAGCAAGATTATTAAAAAAAAAAAGCTCAAAACAGTGTGACAGTGATGTTATTATATAAAAGAAGACAACATTAAAATAATAAAGAGGGACTAAGAAATGTAATAGTACACCTCCCATATGGAGAGGAAGATACAGAGACACAAAGAAATAAAAGTTAGGTTTAAATTTAGAAAAATAGGGGTAAATAATAAGGTAACCACAAAGGAGACAAACTATCCTACTCATCAAAATAAAAATCAAGAAAAAAAAAAAAAGACTCAGCAGAAACCAAATCAACAACAACAAACATGAGGAAAGGCACAATATATAAAGAACATCTACTCAGCACATAAAATTAAGTGGGAAAAAGAAACTGTCAACAACACACAAAAAAAAGACATCAAAATGATAGCACTGAATTCATACCTATCCCTAATTACCCTGAATGTAAATGGACTAAATGCACCAATAAAGAGACAGAGAGTGGCAGAATGGGTTAAAACACAAGATCCCTCTAAACAGAAAAACAACCGAAAGAATTAACAAGACCAAAAGCAGGTTCTTCAAAAAAATCAAAAAAATTGATAAATCACTGGCCAAACAGACAAAAGAAAAACAGGAGAAGAAGCAAATAACCCGAATAAGAAATGAGATGGGTGATATTACAACAGACCCAACTGAAATTAAAAGAATCATATCAGATTATTATGAAAAACTATACTCAAACAAATTTGAAAATCTAGAAGAAATGGGTGAATTCCTAGAAACACACTACCTACCTAAACTGACACAAACAGAGGTAGAACAACTAAATAGACCCATAATAAAAGAGATTGAAAAGGTAATCCAAAAACTCCCAACAAACAAAAAAAAAAGCCCTGCTCTGGACGGCTTCACTGCAGAGTTCTACCAAACGTTCAGAGAAGAGTTAACACCACTACTACCAAAGGTATTTCAGAGTGTAGAAAAGGATGGAATACTACCAAACTGATTCTATGAAGCCACCATATCCCTGATACCAAAACCAGGTAAAGACACCAGAAGAAAATTATAGACCTATATCCCTCATGGATCTAGATGTAAAAATCCTCAACAAAATTCTAGCCAATAGAATTCAACAACAAATAATAAAAAAAAAATTCACCATGACCAAGTTGGATTCACACCAGGTATGCAGGGATGGTTCAACATTAGAAAAACAATTAATGTAATCCAACACATAAATAAAACAAAAGACAAGAATCACATGATTTTATGAATTGATGCAGAAAAGGCATTTGACAAAGTTCAACACTCATTCATGGTAAAAACTCTCAGCAAAATATGAATACAAGGAAAATTCCTCAACATAATAAAGGGCGTTTATACAAAGCCAACAGCCAACATCACCCTAAATGGAGAGAGCCTGAAAACATTCCCACTGAGATCAGGAACTAGACAAGGATGCCCTTTACCACCACTCTTATTCAACATTGTGCTGGAAGTCCTAGCCAGAGCAATTAGGCTAGATAAAGAAATAAAGCGCATCCAGATTGGCAAGGAAGAAGTAAAAGTATCTCTATTTGCAGATGACATGATCTTATACACAGAAAATCCTATGGAATCCTCAAGAAAACTACTGAAACTAAGAGTTCAGGAGAGTATCGGATACAAGATAAACATACAAAAATCAGTTGGATTCCTCTACAACAACAAAAAAAACATCGAAGAGGAAATCACCAAATCAATGCCATTTACAGTAGCCCCCAAGAAGATAAAATACTTAGGAATAAATCTTACCAGAGATGTAAAAGACATACAAAGAAAACTACAGTACACGTCTCCAAGAAACCAAAAGAGACTTACATAAATGGAAGAACATACCTTGCTCGTGGATAGGAAAACGTAACATTATAAAAATGTCTATTCTACCAAAAGCGATCTATACATTTAATGCAGTTCTGATCCAAATCCCAACGACATCCTTTAATGATATGGAGAAAGAAATCACCAACTTCATATGGAAGGGAAAGAAACCCCAGATAAATAAGGCATTACTGAAAAAGAAGAACAAAGTGGGAGGCCTTTCTATACCTGATTTTAGAACCTATTATACCACCACAGTAGTCGAAACAGCCTGGTACTGGTACTACAACAGATACATGGACCAATGGAACAGAATTGAAAATCCAGACATAAATCCATCCACATATGAGCAGTTGATATTTGACAAAGGCCCCAAAAGAGTTAAATGGGGGAAAAGACAGTCTTTTTAACAAATGGTGCTGGCATAACTGGATATCCATCTGCAAAAAAAATGAAACAAGACCCATACCTGACTCCATGCACAAAAACTAACTCAAAATGGATCAAAGACCTAAATATAAAATCTAAAACAATAAAGATCATGGAAGAAAAAATAGGGACAACGTTAGGAGCCCTAATACATGGCATAAACAGTATAGAAAACATTATAAAGAACGTAGAAGAAAAACTAGATAACTGGGAGCTCCTAAAAATCAAACACTTATGCTCATTCAAAGACTTCACCAAAAGAGTAAAAAGACTACCTACAGACTGGGAAAAGTTTTTAGCTATGACATTTCTGATCAGTGCCTGTTCTCTAAAATCTATATAATACTGCAAAAACTCAACTGCAAAAAGACAAATAACCCCATTAAAAAATGGGCAAAAGATATGAATAGACACTTCACTAAAGAAGACATTCAGGTAGCTAACAGATATATGAGGAAATGTTCATGATCATTAGTCACTAGAGAAATGCAGATCAAAACTACAATGAGATTTCATCTCACTCCAACAAGGCTGGGATTAATAAAAAAAACACAAAACAATAAATGTTGGAGAGGCTGTGGAGAGATTGGAACACTTCTACACTGCTGGTGGGAATGTCAAATGGTACAACCAGTTTGGAAATCGATTTGGCGCTTCCTTAAAAAGCTAGAAATAAATCTACCATAAGATCCAGCAATCCCACTCCTCGGAATATATCCTAGAGAAATAAGAGCCTTTACAGAAACAGATATATGCACACCCATGTTTATTGCAGCTCTGTTTAAGATAGCAAAAAGATGGAAGCAACCAAGGTGCCCATCAACGGATGAATGGATAAATTATGGTATATTCACTCAATGGAATGCTACGCATCGATAAAGAACAGTGAGGAATCTGAAACATTTCATAACGTGGAGGAACCTGGAAGGCATTATGCTGAGTGAAATTAGTCAGTAGCAAAAGGACAAATATTGTATAAGACCACTATTATAAGAACTTGAGAAATAGTTTAAACTGAGAAGAAAACATTCTTTTGTGGTTACGAGAGGAGGGAGGGGGGAGGGTGGGAGGGGGTACTCACTAATTAGATAGTAGATAAGAACTACTTTAGGTGAAGGGAAAGACAGCACACAGTACAGGGGAGGTCAGCACAATTGGACTAAACCAAAAGAAAAGAAGTTTCCTGAATAAACTGAATGCTTTGAAGGCCAGTGCAGCAGGGACAGGGGTCTGGGGACCATGGTTTCAGGGGACATCTAAGTCAATTGGCATAACAAAATCTATTAAGAAAACATTCTGCATCCCACTTTGAAGAGTGGCGTCTGGGGTCTTAAATACTAGCAAGCAGTCATGTAAGATGCATCAATTGGTCTCAACCCACCTGGATCAAAGGAGAATGAAGAACAGCAAGGATGCCAGGCAATTATGAGCCCAAGAGACAGAAAGGGCCACATGAACCAGAGACTACATCATCCTGAGACCAGAAGAACTAGATGGCGCCCATCTACAACTGATGACTGCCCTGACAATGAACACAACAGACCCTGAGGGAGCAGGAGAGCGGTGGGATGCAGACCCCAAATTATCATAAAAAGACCAGACTTAATGGTTTGACTGAGACTAGAATGACCCCAGTGGTAACGGACCCCAGGCCTTCTGTTGGCCCAGGACAGGAACCATTGCAGAAGCCAACTCTTCAGACATGGATTGGACCGGACAATGGGTTGGAGAGGGATGCTGGTTAGGAGTGAGCTTCTTGTATCAGGTGGACACTTGAGACTATGTTGGCAACTCCTGCCTGGAGGGGAGATGAGAGGGTAGAAGGACCTCAGTGGTCATGGCCCCCAGCCTGTTGGCCCAGGACAGGAACCATTCCAGAAGCCAACTCTTCAGACTTGGATTGGACTGGTCAATGGGCTGGCGAGGGATGCTGGTGAGGAGTGAGCTTCTTGGATCAGGTGGACGCTTGAGACTATGTTAGCATCTCCTGCCTGGAAGGGAGATGAGAGGGTACAGGGGGTTAGAAGCTGTCAAAATGGACATGAAAAGAGAGAGTGGAGGGAGAGAGCGGGCTGTCTCACTACGGGGAGTGTATTTGGGAGTATGTTAGCAAGGTGTATTTAGCAAGGCGTATATAAGTTTTTGTGTGAGAGACTGACTTGATTTGTAAACTTTCACATAAAGTATAATAAAAATTATATAAATAAATAAATAAATAAAAGAATGACAAAATCATAGCATACTGGAAAAAAATGGACATATTAAGTGGTCTTCCTTATAGGCATATGGATATTACCGTATCCCTGATAGCATTGTACTTCAGATAGATCTTGAAATGTTCATTGATATCCTAGGCATTAGTAAGCTGAAATGGACCGGTATTGGCCATTTTGAATCAGGCAATCACATGGTCTACCATGCCGGGAATGAGAACTTGAAGAGGAATGGCAGTGCATTCATCATCAAAAAGAACATTTCAAGATCTATCTCGAAGTACAATGCTGTCAGTGACAGAATAATATTTAGCATTAAAAAATGGATTAGGATGCTCTTTGGGTACTGATACTAAAAAATTACCAAGTATCAGTTAACTTGAAGCAAGATACAGAAGGATGCATATAGTATTCTTCCATTTCTACAAAAAGGAGAGAGGTAAGGAAATACTATTTTATGAGCTTGCATATTAATTGAAAAGTATCTGGAAGGATATAACATGCAATACATTAATTATAGTTAATTGTAGTGGTAAACTGTTACTTTTGGGGAGAAGATGGATAATAGGAATGGGAGGCATACTTTTCAGAGTAAATACTACATTATTCTTATGTTTGAACCAAGTAAAATTATTTTTATAAAATATTAAACAATATTTTTTAAAGTTTATGACTTATAAGATTTAATAATCAAAATTCAAGACATTAAAGTCCAAACTCCATTATTCATAAATAAACTTCACATTTTTTCTATATTTGTATAAACTACTTTTAGTATTTTTTTCAAAATATTGTATTTCCTCAAATTTACTAACTTTTAGAATCACCATCACTTCAGCAATGTCCTAAGCAATAATATCCATAAAACCATGGATTTAATATATGAGTAATATTTTTCTGATAACATGAAAAATATATCAATAATTTTCTTTAAGTTTTCTTTGTACTAAAAAAATAATCTTTCAGGCAAGTCACCAGTGGCATATTGCACTTTAGAAAACACTGCTTACAGAATACCGTTTGACCTGCTTGGAAGGTAATTCTCAGGGAATGAGGTAATTAGCATAACACCCCAAGAATTAGAAATCACAGAACAAGGCTGATTTTCAGATACAGGGAATGGTGGTTTCCTTTCAGTTATAAGATTCAGTTATTGTGGTGAAATGAGCTTCTTAATGTGGCCTTTTGCCTTAGTTCTGTGAAAAAGAGACAAAAAGAAAACAGCCTGGGAGATTTTTCCCTTGGCCCTGAGGCGTTATTACAGTTACCCCTGTTACAGTTACCTAGGGAAAAAGCCAGTCCCTGCTGGCAGAAAATGTCAGTTTTTATGCAAATAGATGTAGCCACTTGTTAGGGGATTGGAGAGTTTAGTTTAGTGAAGGGGTTAGTCAGTTATTATGCAAATAGGGTGCATAAAATTTGCCTAATAGGATTGAACCACTAGCCTATATAAGCAGCTGTCCCTCAGAGGTTGAGGACGGACCTCACTACCATCAAGAAGAAGAGCCCGGAGTGGAGCTAGAGAAACAAAAGAAACCGGGAGAGAAAATGATGCTTTTCACTTGTTAGGTTCCACGAGTTGGTTCCAACTCATAGTAACCCTATGTACAATAGAAAGAAACACTGCCCAGTCTTGTGCCATTCTCAAAATTGATGTTATGTTTGAGCCCATTGTTGGAGCTACTGTGTCAATCCATGTGGTTGAGGGTCTTCTTCATTTTCACTGAGCCAATTCTCTATTTTACCAAGCATCATGCTCCTCCTCCAGGGACTAGTCCCTCCTGATAACATGTACAAAGCACGGAAGATGAAGTCTCTCCATCCTCTCTTCTAAGGAGCATTCTGACTGTACTTCTTCCAAGACACATTTGTTCATTCTTTTGGTAGTCCATGGTATATTCAATATTCTTTGCCAATGCAATAATTCAAAGCATCAGTTCATCTTCGGTCTTCCTTGTACATTGTCCAGCATTCCCACGTTTATGAGGAGATTGAAAACACCATGGCTTGAGTCAGGCGCACCTTAGTCCTTAAAGTGATATCTTTGATTTAAACACCTCAGAGAGGTCTTTTGCAGCATATTTACCCAATGCAATAAGTCATTTGATTTCTTGACTGGTACTTCCATGGAGGAAACCCTGGTGGCATAGTGGTTAAGTGCTATGGCTGCTAACCAAAAGGTTGCCAGTTCGAATCTGCCAGGCGCACCTTGGAATCTCTATTGGGCAGTTCTTCTCTGTCCTATAGGGTCACTATGAGTTGGAATCGACTTAGTGGCAATGGGTTTGTTTTTTTTTCTTTGAATTCCATGGGTATTGATTGTGGACCCAAGTAAAATGAAATTCTTGACAACTTCGGTTGCTTCTCCGTTTACTACGATGTTTATTATGAGGATTTTCATTTTCTTTATGTTACGGTGTACTCCATACTGAAAGTTGTAATCTTCATCAGTAAGTGCTTTAAGTCTTCTTCACTTTCGGCAAGCAAGGTTGTGTCATATGCATACCACAGGTACTAATGAGTCTTCCTCCAATCTTGATGCTGAGTTCTTCATATAGTCCAGCTTCTTGGATTATATGCTGAACATACAGATTGAATACCAAAACCAAACCCAGTGCTGTCGAGTTGATTCTGACTTATAGCGACCCTATAGGACAGAGTAGAACTGCCCCATAGAGTTTCCAAGGAGCACCTGGTGGCTTTGAACTGCTGACCTCTTGGTTAGCAGCTGTAACACTTAACCAGTACGCCACCAGGGTTTCCACAGATTGAATAGGTATGGTGAAAAGATACAACCCTGATGCACACCTTTCCTGAATTTAAACCAGGCAATATCCCATGTTCGAACAAAACAGGTCTATGTACAGTTCCTCCTGAGTACAATTAAGTTCTGCAATTCCTGCTCTTCACAATTTATCCATAATTTGTTATGTTGCACAGTTGGATGCCTTTCAATAGTCAATAAAACACAGGTAAACATCTTTCTGGTAGTCTCTGCTTTCAGCCAACATCCATCTGATATCAGCAATGATATCCCTTGTTCCACATCCTCTTATGAATCCAGCTTGAATTTGTGGCAGTTCCCTGTTGATGTACTGCTACAACCGCTTTTGAATGATCTTCAGAAAAAATTTTACTTGTGGAAATATTAATATTGATACAATAATAGTGACATTGTTTAATAATTCTGCTTTTGGTTGGATCGCCTTTCTTTAGAATAAGTACAAGTATAGATCTCTTCCAATTGGTTGGCCAGGTAGCTGTCTTCCATTTTTTTTGGCATACATGAGTGAGCGCTTCAAGCACTGCATCTATTTGTTGAAACATCTCTATTGGTATTCTGTCCGTTCCAAGAGCCTTGTTTTTCACCAATGCCTTCAGTGCAGCTTGGAATTCTTCCTTCAGTGCCATCAGTTCTTGATTATATGCTCCCTCATGAAATGGTTGAATGTCGACCAATTCTTTTTGATATAGTGACTCTGTGTATTCCTTCTATCTTCTTTTGATGCTCTCTAATTTTTTTTTTAATGGAAACCCTGGTGGCACAGTGGAAAAGAGCTATGGCTGCTAACCAAAAGGTCAGCAGTTTGAATCCATCAGGTGCTCCTTAGAATCCCTATGGGGCAGTTCTACTTTGTCCTATAGGGTCTCTATGTGTTGGAATCAACTCGACAGCAATGGGTTTTTTTTTTTTTTTTTTAGTTTTTTAATATTTTCCACGTAGATCCCTCAATATTGCAGTTCGAGGCTTGAATTTTCTCTACAGTTCTTTCAGCTTGAGAAATGCCGAGGTTTTCTAACTCCAGGTCTTTGCCCATTTCATTATAATACGTTATTTTGCCTTCTTAATCCACCCTTCAAAATCTTCTGTTCAGTTCTTTTACTTAATCATTTCTTTCTTTTGCTTTAGATACTCTACATTCAAGAACAGAGTCCCTTCTGACATTCATTTCGATCTTTTCTTTCTTTCCTGTCTTTTGAATGACCTCTTTATTTCTTCATGTATGATGTCTTTGATGCCATTACACAGCTAGTCTGGTCTTTGGTCGTTAGTGTTCAATGCATTAAATCTGTTCATGAGATGGTCTCTAAATTCAGGTGGAATATACTCCAGGTGGTATTTTGGCTCTCGTGCACTTGTTTTAATTTTCTTCAGCTTCAACTTGAACTTGCATGTGAGCAATTGATGGTCCTTTCCGCAGTCGGCCCCGGCCTTGTTCTGACTGATGATATTGAGCTTTTCCATAGTCTCTTTCCACAGATGTAGTCGATCTGATTCCTATGTATTTCATCCGGCAAGGTTCACGCATGTAGTCACCATTTATGTTGTTGAAAAAAGATGTTTGCAATGAAGATGTTGTTGGTCTTGCAAAATTCTCTCATGAGATCTTCGTCGTCATTTCTATTATCAAAGCCATATTTTCCAACTGCTGTTCCTTCTTCTTTGTTTCCAACTTTCACATTTCAAACACCAGTGCTTATTAATGCAACTTGACTGCATATTTGATTATTTTAGACAGCAGAAGTTGTTAAAAATCTTCAATTTCTTCATCTTTGGCCTTAGTGGTTCGTGTGTAAATTTGAATAATAGTCTTACTAACTGGTCTTCCTTGTAGGTGTATGCATATTACTCTATCACTGATCCTTTTGTATGTACTTCAGGATAGATCTTGAAATGTTCTTTTTGGTGATGAATGCAATGCCTTTTCTTTCCAATTTTTCTTTCCTAGTATCCTAGAATACGTGATTGTCTGATTAAAAATAGTCAATACCAGTCCATCCTAGCTCAGTAATGCCTGGGATATCAACGTTTATGCATTCCATTTCATTTCTAATGATTTCCAATTTTCCTAATTCATACTTCGTACATTCCACATTCCTATTATTAATGGATGTTTGTAGTTGTTTCTTCTAATTTTGAGTTGTGCAACACCAGCAAATGAAGGTCCCAAAAAGATTTAGTTTGTCAGTGTCATTAAGGCTGACTCTAAATGAGAAGGCAGCTCTTCCCCAGTCATATTTTGAATGCCTTCCAACCTGAGGGACTCATCTTCTGTCACTATATCAGACAATGTTCCACTACTGTTCATAAGGTTTTCACTGGCTAATAATTTCAGAAGTAGACCACCAGGTCCTCCTTTGTCTGCCTTAGTCTGGAAGCTCAGCTGAAACCTGTCCACCATGGGTAAACCTGCTGGTATTTGCAATACGGGTGGCCTGGCTTCCAGCATCACAGCAGCACACAAGCCACCACAGTACGACAAATTGACAAACACATGGGGTCTTCTCACTTAGGAAAATGGAAAGCAAAGTTTTAATCAATTGTTCGAAACTACTCAAGGTTGCTAAACCAGAAATTACCTTCAAGAATTAAGCCTTGATTCTGTCTTAAGGAATATGGGGGAGAGGGGTGATTCAGCAATTTCCTTCCAGAGCTGCTTTTGTACTCCTTTTGTTAGAGTGAGAATCCCTGGGTAGTACAAAGAGTTAAGGCTCCCGGCTGCTACTTTTAAGTTTGGAGGTTTGAGTCCACCCAGAGGTGCCTAAGAAGAAAGTCCTGGTGATCTACTCTCCAAAAAACCAGCCACTGAAGGCTCTGGGGAGTACAGCTCCCCTCCGACGCACGGACGTTGCCATAAATCGAAGTGGACTTGATGGCAATTGGTTTGTTTGTTTTCTCATTGTTTGAGTAACATGTAGAGAAATAATTGATTATTCTTTTTTCTGAACAACAGGAGATGCCAAAGGTAATTTCTGGTTGTGTCTACATAATGTCAAAAATCCCCTCAAAGTGAAAGGAGTGAAGGTCAAGCATATTATTTGATACCATATGCTCCATAAAGATATTTCGATAAAAATGAACTGAATTGTTAAAAAAAAAAACTATGTCAAATCAGTTCTGTACTCTTTATCCAAAGAGACAAAGAGTGCAACGACATTCTGAAAATCCGCCACCATAGTTTCTATATCTAAAGCAATGCCAGCTAGCACCATATCTATAAAAGGGAAAAGTAACGTCAAAGGTAGAAACAGTTACCTGGAAATGAGTGAACTCTCTTCTCTCTAATGCCTCCAACTAGAACTTTCTTTCAGATTGTAAATGCAAAACATACTCTGGCCAATTAGAGCCAAACACATAGCAATAGGACTTATAGCGCCCCCATAGGACAGAGTCGAACTGGCCCATAGGGTTCCCAAGGAGCGCCTGGTGAATTCTAACTGTTGACCTTTTGGTTAGCAACCAAGCTCTTAACCGCTGCGCCACCAGGGCTCCAAATTAAAGAAGTCCAGAATGTGGGTAGCAGAACTGCTATGTGTTCACCAAAATCTGTTTTCTTTTCTCCTGAGCAAACAGATTACACTTCTGAGACTCATTTTCAGTTAGGAATCCGCCATGTACATCATTTCTAGACAGTGAAATAAATGTTGGTAGAAAACGAAGTAAACAATTTCCAGCTTGATCCTTAAAAACCTCTTGTGCGATTTCTTGTAAAACCAAACATGTGACTACCATTTGGCACAAAAATTACATTCCTGGACATTTATCCCAGGGAAATGAAAATGTATTTACACACAAAAACCGGTACATGAATTTTCGTAACTACTTTATTTTTAGTAGTTCCAAACTGGAAACAAATCCTTCAACACGTGCATAGTTAAACTCTATTGCATCTGTACTATGGCATACTACTCAGCAATAAAAAAGGAATGAACTAGCGATAAATAACTTGGATGGATCTCAAGGAAATAATGGTGAGTGGGAAAAAAAATTCCAAAAGGTCACATACCATAAGATTCTATTTATATAACATTTTTGAAATGACAAAATCATAGAGTGGAGAACAGATTAGTGGTTGTCAGGAGTTAGGGATAGGGATCGGGGGGAAGGTGGGTATGACTACAAAGAGATAGCACAAGGGAGAAATTTGTGGTGACGGGACCATTTTGTATCTTGATTTTGGTGGTGGTTTACATGAATCTACACATGTAATAAAATGAACTATATACACACATTGTACCAATGACAATTTCCTGGTTTTGATATTGTACTATAGTTATGTAAAATGTAACCATGGGAGGAAACTGGGTCAAGGGTACATGGGATATCTCTGTACTACTTTGCAAATTCCTGTGAATCTATAATTATTTCAAAATAAAATAAAAAAAAAACTTTACACAGTTTTCTTCCCTTTCCCTGTCCGCCACCTGAATGGAGAGAACTCAGAAATATATGTTGAATATGGTTGGACCACAAAAAGGAATGAGCCTAGGTCCCTGAATACCTCATGCACGGCTTACCTCCCAATTTGATTTTTTGTGAGTGAGAAATAAACTTTCATTGTGTTTTTTTCAGTGCTTATATTTTATGGAAGCTAGTGATTTTTTTTTTTTTTTTTTAGTGATACCTAACTTATACAATATGTCATGAAATAGGTTCCTTAAAGTTCAAAACACATTTAAGGTTCATTTTCTAAAATATTTTCGTATATGTCATTTTGATAGTCAAAAATTTTAAATAAAGCCATATGAGTAGGTTAAATTAAATGAGTTGGTAGCATTTTAGGCAGTGACAATGTCAAGTAAAGCATATTACAGATGTGAGAAGCCATATTTGAGGGTTTTCCTAGAGCCTATTAAAAATCATCTTAATCAGGATAATGTACATAAACCCTAGCTGCACATTAGAATTCTTTGAAAAGCTTTTAAAACTATCTATGTTTGAGCCCCTTACTAACAGATTCTAATTTTTAAAAGGCTGTCCCAGTAGATATGATGTGCAGTCAGGATTCAGAGCTATTGATAAATAACTTTTATAAGGTAAAATTAACCCTGGTAATAAGGCATGGATTGTATATTTGGAATAAGACAACTGTCTTCTAAAGATTACCGGCACCATAAAACTTAAACAGCAAAAAGTAGGGGGAAGGGAGATTAAACCTATGTAAAACCTGTGTGTATATTTAAAAAATTACAAAACTTTATGAGAGACATGTAAGAAAATTATTAAATGGAGAATAACGACATATTCATGAATAAGACCTGCTGCTATAAAGATAGAAATTCTTCCAAAATGTATTTATAAATTATTTCTATCTCAATATCAAAATGCCATTGGAAACTTTTTTTGGAACTTAATATGAAAAATAGACAAATGATAGAGGAAAATAACAAAGCCAACAGTTGATTCTTTGAAATGATTGATAAAATTTATAATCTGCTAAAAGAAAAAAGTAGATAAATTTGACAACAAAATTAAAAACATCTGATTTTATAAAGACGCCATTAAATAAAGAAAATACTACAGTTTGGGAGAAGATATTTGCAATGTGTATATTGTACGAAAGAATTGTGTGACAAATATCTCTTACACATCAATAATAAACAACCCAATAAAAAATTGACAAAAGATTTGAACTGGCACTTCACAATATAAGAGATATGGATAGTCAAAAATCACATAAAAAAGTACTCACATTATTAGTCATCAGAAAATGCAAATTAAAACCACAATAAGATTCTACTACATATACACTTAAAAGGTTAAAAGTCAAAAGATCAACAATACTAAATGTTGACAAGGATATAGAGCATTAGAATTGTCATGTATTGCTGGTAGAAGCGTAAAATGGCACAACCACATTGGAAAACTGTAAGTTTCTTATAAAAGTAAACATATACTCACCCTCCTTCCCTCTATTATGTATTTACCCAAGAGAAATAAAATCATATGCCCACAAAAATATGTGTACAAGAATGCTTACAGCAGCTTTATTCATAATAGCCACAAACTGGAAACAACATAAATGTCCACCAAGAGAATGGCTAAATAATGGAATGCTACTCAACAGTAAAATAAATGAATTGCTAATAACGTGGATGAACCTCAAAACATTGTGTTGAATGAAAGAAACCGGACACAAAAGAGTACATGCTGTATGATTCCATTTACATGAAGCTCAAGAAGAGGCAAAGTAATTTATGGTGACAAAAAGCAGAAAAGTGGTTGCTTGCGTCGGTAGAGATTGACTGGAAGGAGGCTCAAAGGAACAATATGGGTTGAATGGGAAAGTTTCTATATCTTGATCAGAGTGTTGCTTGTGTGAATTTATACATTTATTAAAACTAATTGAACTGTACACTTAGGATCTATGTATTTTAAAATTTCATGAGAATAGGCAAGAAAACTTTTAAAAGTTGATTAATGAAAGGGGCTTACCCTGCCAGATCTTAAAACCAATAATTAAGATAGTGTAATACCTGGTTGGGAATAAGCAAAAAATAAGCAAAAAAAATAGAATAGAATAGAATGTCCAGAAACCATATATATATATATATATATATATACATACTAGAGATGGCATTTCAAATCAGTTATAATAATGTGTTATTTAATAAATGGAGATAGGAAAACGAGATAACTATTTGTGAAAATTAATAAAATTTGATCCTTATGTCATGCCTGACAATAAAATAAAATATAGATTAAAGATTTAAATATGTAAAAAACAAAATCATAAAGTCTTCAGGGAATATGTAGGTAAACAAAATAATCTTGGAGTAGACAAAACTTTTCTGAGCATAACACCATCAGCAACATCCATGAAAAGAAAGCTTGATAAATTTGATTACATAAAATAGTTTTAATGTTTTGGGTTGAAATATGCCATAAGCAAAGTTAAAAGACAAATTTTACGAACTGCAAAAATTTTTGCAACATATATGATAGGTAAAATTTACTATTCTTAAACTCTGAAGAACTATGGCAAATCAATAGAAACATGATTATCACAATTAGAAAATGGCCAAAACATATGAAATTACAAAAGAACTAAAATCAACACACACACAAATTCAAATTTTTATGAATTAAAACAAGGTAAGACATTCACCTTTCAGATGGACAGATATTAAAAATATTAATAAATATTTGGTGCTCTTATTTACCAAACCCAAACTCATTTGCCATCAAGTTGATTCCGACTATAGTTCTCATGTACAGCTTATATAAACTAATACAAGTTTTCTTGAAGGTGTTTGATAATTTGAGTCAAAAGATTTTTTATAATATTCGTATTTTTGACCCAACAATTTTGCTTTTATCCTAAGGAAATAATAGGACACATGGGTAAAGATATATATACAAGAATGTTCATTGCAACATAATATAGGAAATTTTAAAAAATCCAAATATTCATCAGTAGAGGACGAATAAGTCAGTGTAAGAGTACATTCATTTATAGTAATATAATCTATATTTGTAAACATGAAAGCCCATAAAATATTATATTACATATTATAAAAACAGGCTACAAATAATATATACATTATGACTCTTTTATGAAAAATTATATACATACAAATAAATATATACTTATGTCTAACATCTCTGGATGGTGCAAAATTTCCAATCTCCTGCTAGCCTAAAGGTTAGTGGTTTGTACCCATGCAACAGTGCTACAGAAGAAATGCTGTATCCTTGAAAATTTTGTGGAGTGCAAGCTGTACTCTGCAATGCATACAGTTGACAGGAGTCAGAATTGACACCAGGGCAACTGTGGGATTTTTTTTCCGTTTTTTCTTTGTGTTTGTGTCTAAAACAAGTGTAAAAGGCTGTATATCAAGTTAATAGTAATGATTATCTTTAAATATCTGCAATTTTGCATTCTTTATAATTTTATTAATTTTTCACCTTTATATTTAGAAAAAAATTATGTTTTTTACATTTTGAGAAACAAAAATCAGCTAGTGAACATCTTTTGGTCATTGGTAATTTATTTCCTTCTTCAAGCAGGTATATGGTTGCATTAGTGACCTAAAGATCAAAGACGTTTTATATTTACCAACAAAAAAAGCAGGGAGGGGAGGAGTTGTACTACTTTCATTTAGTTTTGTTGAGTTGGAAACCAATTCAAAAAATATTTCTACTGTTGGTTTGGCCTGATCTTAGTGAATTGAAAGTGAGACTCTCTTTTGCAGTACAAGTATGTACCAAAAGTCCATAGAACCAAATATGATATCATCTCTCCATAATAAGATGTATGTATTTGTGTTATCTCCCATCCTTTCTCAAGATTAAGATGTACAGTCTTTAGTACTTACGTATTTTGACCTCTATAAAGAAAGGCTCAGAAAATGAAATATTTCAAAAAGATACTATGACAGCAAAATTGGTAATGGAAACAGTATCAGAAAAAATACTGGCATTCTAGATGGAGAAGAGCACATAAAATGATTTTCTCCTCCTCCCTGAGACTATTCAGAGAATCTCTTAATGGAGAAATTGGAAACTCATTCAGTGAAACAATATGCAATATTAGAATAATTATACTAAGAGAAGACAGAATTTGTTTTGAAAGGCGACATATCTCCATACTAATTTCTTCACGTAGTACAAGCCAACATTCAAGTCACAGATTCTTTTAAATATGTAAATACACACACACACACACACACTCTATACATAACCTAGAATGTAATCATTTACTAACAATTGCTCCCTCTGCTGGATGACTGGCCATACACAAGAGAGAACAATTAGTGGCCACTGAGTTGATTCTGACTCATGGTGACCCCACGTGTGCAAAGTAGAACTGTACGCGATAGAGTTTTCAAGGCTGTGACCTTTCAGAAACAGACTGCCAGGCCTGTCTTCTGAGGTGCCTTTCGGTGGCTTTGAACTGTCCAATTTTTGGTTACTAGTCTAGCAATTAACCATTTGCACTATCCAGGGACTTGGGCATAGGTAAAAAAAAAAAAAAAAATTCACTATTCTTGTTCATTCTATCCACATTGGGTAGAATATGAAAATACTAAAAATTTAAAATCTAAATAACTATAGGTATGTATCATAACTTTGTGGCAATCATTTTTAGACTTGACCTGTCTGCTGTTAATTCAAGGGTCATGAAATATGTATTTAGTAAACCATGGGGTCTTTTGAACTGGCATTTATAATTGTGGTATTTTTATTACAGATCCATGTACCGTCATCTTTTCTAGAGGTTGATATCTTGCTTTCATTTTTACTTATAATTCATACTTCTATTTGGAAATCTACTTCATACTTGCATGTTGGTTTTTCTGTATTTCTAGGTGTCTATATATTTTTAAAAAATTTTTTTTTATATATTTTTTTTATAGTCCTGGTTTTCCTGGAGCAGTCACGGTTTACACCTATTGTCTTGCAAAAATATTAATAGCTCCTCCTTAGTCTCTGAAAAAACATCCTGGTCACGTTAGCTTTCCCACTCATACCCTGCTTGTTACTACCTACCTGACTACCAGCTTTATATGTTCACTTCTTGGATAGCATATACAGTGGTGAATTTCACCTATCCTGGTCTCAGTTCCTTCACTTTAGAGAAAAAGTAGTCTGTGAACAAAATGGTGGAAAAGCTAGAAGATTTGCTGAGTATGATAAAAGTCAGAAGGTATTTTCCATTGTTGATAATTGCTACTTCAATAAGGCAACTGATGATGGCAAAGGAGGTACACACTTTGCCTGCTCACAAATTCTCAGATCTCTTTATGGGTGACACTCTGCTTAACCAAGAGATATTCCTATGTATCTGTTCTTTGGTGCTGTTCTCTGTCCCCTGTGTGCAGTTGAAACGTCTGCTTTATTCCTGATTATTTTTTTCTTGATTATTATGACTATGGAAACAAAAGGTACTAATGAATAAATAAAATGCATAACCATGAATAGAATAAAAATGACTGCATTAAAAACAAAGTGCACTTCTCACCTCTGCATTCTATCTTTCTGATGGAATAAATCAGTTAATAAAAGAAATTTAATTGAAAATGGACAAAGCAGATCCCTGTAAAAAAATTTTTGACCTCTAGTACTTGTAACTGAAACATTATGCATTCAATTTGCTCTGGGGCATTCAAGTTGCATCAGCAAAAGGATTACTTAATTAATTCAAATAGCAGTAATAATGATATATGTTAGTAAATAGAGAAAAGTTAAAGACCCAAAAGACTACATCTAGACCACTGCAAAACCACCTTGGACTATACCTAATATGAGATAAAATTTCAGGGTCTACTTTAAAGCAAATGAAAATATGTAAATGGAATGAGAAGCAATTTGCCAAGATCTAATTTGCAAACAGAAAGTGGAGATAGATTACCTAGCTTACATTAGCAGTTTAAAACTAAGTTTAATTCAGGAGACTCACTTTATGGATGTCTACATAGAAAATTCATTCAAGTCCTTTGGCCATTTTTTGATTGGGTTGTCTTTTTGTTGTTAAGTTTCTGTCCTTGCATCTTTAATCAAATGGCTACAGACAACAGAACATATATTTTTGATGCTTTTAAAACCTTTTGTTTCTCTGTGTGAAAACTCTACATCTCACATACTTTGGACATGTTATCGGAAGGGATCAGTCCCTGAAAAAGGACATCATGCTTGGTAGAGGGTAAGCAAAAAAGAGGAAGAACTTCAAAGAGATAGATCGACACAGTGGCTGCAACAATGGGCTTAAGCATGCCAACAATTGTGAGAATGGCGCAGAGCTCCATTTTTTTTAAGCTATTCTTCATGTGATGTGGTCTTCCTTTATCTTCACCTTTTTGGTTGTTCTCCTACTACTTCAAGTATTTTTTAAAACAGCTGGCTTGACTTATTGACTGAATATAGTTACATCCCTGAATAGAGATCAGTTTTTCAATGGCCCTCTTCAAATGTGGTACTAATAACTGGACTAAGTCCTTTAGAGACCCTACCTTTCAAAAAGATTGTGGTGCCCTTCTTCTGAACCTCCATATGTAATATAAAACTTGACTAAAGAATAAAGAAATATATTAGTTTTTCTAAGCAATACTGCTGCTAACTGAAAGGTTGGCAGTTCAAACCCACAAGCCGTTCCATGAGAGAAAAGATTACAGCCTAGGAAGCCCTATGGGGGCAGTTCTAGTCTGTCATACTGGGTCACTATCAGTCAGAATCAACTCAAAGACACAAACCAACAATAAAATTTAAATAGCATTAAGTATATAATGGTGGCATTCAGGACTAAACCCAGTACTCAAAGTGTGGTCTGATGCTCATGGAGCAAAACAAAGCTGTTATTACCTCCCTTAGAAACAGCGCCTTGACTACATGGGGATGGCACAAAGTGTTGTTTTAACTAATCAATCAAATCAACAAAACAGCCAAGTGTGTCAAATAACTTAATTGGGTAATATTTTACTGACTAGGACAGCTGTTTGACGAAATCCGCAGACTGCCAGTTGTAGCATCCTGAAGACACAGCAGCAGCCTTCTCCATGGTTTCATTTCTTGCACGTGCAGGGTAGTTCATCTTCATCCACTTTTTAAACTTTTGTATGAAAAAGGATAAAAGTTTCATTTCAACTTTAACTTTTACTCAATGTAGTGTTCAATTAACTTACCTCAGGGCATACTACTTATTTTTGGGTAGGAAGAAATATCGATTCATTTAATGGGTTCCTTTTTTTACTCACCAGAAGAGTTTGCAGTGAATAAAAAAAAAGGAAAGAGGTTTTCCACTTTTACTCATTCCACCTCCTTTCTTCTACCACTTCAAGTTCTGAGACGAAACATCCTACCTCTTTGGTTTGTTGGTTTGTCTGTTTTTGTTGTTGTTATGTTTGCAGTTTGATTTTTTCTTCTATTAAAAAGATACAAAATCATACGATTCCTTTGTTATGTTTCATTGCACATATTACCTTTTTTTTAATTAATTTTTATTGTGCTTTAAGCTAAAGTTTACCAGTCAAGTCAGCCTCTCATACAAAAATTTTTATACAACTTGCTAAAAAAAAAAATTGCTCCCCCCTCCCCCTCACCAATGAGACAGCACACTCCTTCCCTCCACTCTCCGTTTTCAAGTCCGTTCGGTCAGCTTTTGGCCCCTTCTGCCCTCTCATCTCCACTCCAGACAGGAGATGCTAACATAGTCTTATGTGTCTACTTGATCCAGGGAGCTCATTCTTCACCAGTATCATTTTCTATCCCATAGTCCAGTCCAATCCCTATCTGAAGAGTTGGCTATGGGAATGGCTTCTGTCTTGGACAAACAGAAAGTCTGGAGACCATGATCTCTGGGGTCCTTCTAGTCTCAGTCAGACCATTAAGCCTGGTCCTTTTATGAGAATTTGAGGTCTGCACCCCACTGCTCTCCTGCTCCCTCAAGGGTTCTCTGTTGTGTTCCCTGGCAGGGCAGTCATCGGTTGTAGCCAGGCACCATCTAGTTCTACTGGACTCAGGCTTTTGGAGTCTCTGGTTTATGTGGTCCTTTCTGTCTCTTAGGCTCATAATTACTTTCTGTCTTTGGTGTTCTTCTTTCTCTTTGCTCTAGGTGGGTTGAGACCAACTGATGCATCTCAGATGGCTGCTTGCTAGCGTTTAGGACCCCAGACGCCACTCTCCAAAGTGGGAAGCAGAATGTTTTCTTAATAGATTTTATTATGCCAGTTGACTTAAACGTCCCCTGAAACCACAGTCCCCAAACCCCACCCCTGTTACGCTGGCCTTCAAAGCATTCAGTTTATTTAGGGAACTCCTTTGCTTTTCGTTCAGTCTGGTTGTGCTGACCTCTCCTGTATTGTGTGTTGTCTTTCCCTTCACCTAAAATAATACTTATCTACTATTTAATCAGTGAAAACCCCTCCCCCTCTCATAACCCTCAAAGAAGATTTTCTGTGTTAAACTATTTCCCCAGTTCATATAATAGTGGTCTCATACAATACTTGTGTTTTTGCAGCTGCATAATTTCACTCAGCATAATGCCTTCCAGATTCCTCCATGTTATGAAATGTTTCATGGATTCATCATTGTTCTTTATCGATGCATAGTATTCCATTGTGTGAATACACCATAATTTATTTATCCATTCATCCATTGATGGACACCTTGGTTGCTTCCATCTTTTTGCTATTGTAAACAAAGAACATGGGTGTGCATATATCTGTTTGTGTAAAGGCTCTTATTTCTCTGGGATATATTTCAAGGAGTGGGATTTCTGGATCATATGGTAGTTCTATTTCTAGCTTTTTAAGGAAGCACCAAATCGATTTCCAAAGTGGTTGTACCATTTGACATTCCCACCAGCAGTATATTAGTGTTCCAGGCTCTCCACAACCTCTCCAACATTTATTATTTTGTGTTTTTTGGATGAATGCCAGCCTTGTTGGAGTGAGAAGGAATCTCATTGTAGTTTGGATATGCATATCTCTAATGGGTAATGATCATGAGCATTTCCTCATGTATCTGTTCGCCACCTGAATGTCTTCTTTAATGAAGTGCCTGTTCATATCTTTTGGCCATTTTTTAATTGGGTTATTTGTCTTTTTGTAGTTATGTTTTTGCAGTATCATGTAAATTTTAGAGATCAGGCGCTGATAGGAAATGTCATAGCTGAAAACTTTTTCCCAGTCTGTAGGTAATCTTTTTACTCTTTTGATGAAGTCTTTGGATGAGCATAGGTGTTTGATTTTTAGGATCTCCCAGTTATCTAGTTTCTCTTCTGCATTTTTAGTAATGATTTGTATACTGTTTATGCCATGTATTAGGGCTACTAGCATTGTCCCTATTTTTTCTTCCATAATCTTTATCGTTTTAGACTTTATATTTAGGTGTTAGATCCATTTTGATTTAGTTTTTGTGCATGGTGTGAGATATGGGTCTTGTTTAATTTTTTTGCAGATGGATATCCAGTTATGCCACCACCATTTGTTAAAAAGACTGTCTTTTCCCCATTTAACTGACTTTGAGCCTTTGTCAAATATCAGCTGCTCATATGTGGTTGGATTTATTTCTGGATTCTCAATTCTGTTCCATTGGTCTATGTATCTCTTGTTGCACCAGTACCAGGTTGTTTTGACTACTGTGGTGGTATAATAGGTTCTAAAATCAGGCAGAGTAAGGCCTCCCACTTTATTCTTCTTTTTCAGTAATGCTTTACTTATGTGGGGCCTCTTTCCTTCCATATGAAGTTGGTGGCTTGTTTCTCCATCTCATTAAAAAATGTCATTGGAATTTGGATCCATATTGCATTGTATCTGTAGATGGCTTTTGGTAGAATAGACATTTTTACAATGTTAAGTCTTCCTATCCCTGAGCAAAGTATGCTTCTCCACACATGAAAGTCTGTTTTGTGTGAATTGTGTTTTCCTCGTCATTGAATATGTTTTTGCTGAGTCTTTATGTTTATCTTGTTTTTTTTTATTTTGAATTGTAAGATTGTTAATCTTCTTTGTGGTTGCCTTAATATTTACCCCTATTTTTCTAAGTTTAAACCTACATCTCCCTGTATAGCCTTGGTTTCCTCTCCATATGGAAGATCTATGCCTACTTTATTTAGTCTCTCTTTATTGATTTTTGTCATTTTTTACATAATGACAGCACTGATTCCCTGTTTTGAGCACTTTTTTATCTTATTTTTTTGATTTCCCTATCTGAGTTGACATCTGGTTTCTCTGTTCTGTGTTCTCATGTTATGTTGATACCTGATATTATTGGTTTTCTAACCAGAGAATTCCCTTCAATATTTCTTGTAGTTTTGGTTTGGTTTTTGCAAATTCCCTAAGGTTGTGTATATCTGTAAATGTCTTGATTTTGCCTTCATATTTGAGAGGCAATTTTACTGGATATATGATTCTTGGCTGGCAATTTTTCTCCTTCAACGCTCTATATATGTCATCCCATTGCTTTCTTGCCTGCATGGTTTCTGCCAAGTAGTCCGAACTTTTTCTAATTGATTCTCCTTTGCCGGTGACTTTTCACTTATCCCTGGCTGCTGTTAAAATTTTCTCTTTATCTTTGGTTTTGGCAAGTTTGATGATAACATGCCTCGGTGACTTTCTTTTGGGATCTGCCTTGTATGGGGTTTGATGACCATCTTGGATAGATATGCTTTCATCTTTCACGATGCCAGGGAAGTTTTCTGCCAAAAAATCTTCAACAACTCTCTCTGTATTCTCTGTTATCCCTCTCTGTTCTGCTATTCCAATCACTCACAAGTTGTTCTCTTTGGTAGAGTCCCACAGGATTCTTAGGGTTTCTTCATTTTTTTAATTCTTTTGTCTGAGTTTTCTTCAAATATATTGGTGCCAAGTGCCTTATCCTCCATCTCCCCAATTCTGCCTTCCAGTTCCTCAATTCTGCTCCTCTGACTTTCTATTGAGTTGTCTAATTCTGTAATTTTATTGTTAATCTTCTGAATTTCTGAATGCTGTCTCTCTATGGATTCTTGCAGCTTATTGAATTTTTCATTATGTTCTTGAATAATCTTTTTAATTTCTTCAACTGCTTTATCTGTGTGTTCCTTGGCTCTTTCTATGTATTGCTTGATCTCATTCCTGATGTCTTGAAGAGTTCTGTATATTAGTCTTTTGTATTCTACATCTGGCAATTCCAGGAATAAATCTTCAACTGGGAGTGCTTGATTCTCTGTTTTTGGAGTTTGTTGAAGCAACCATGGTCTGCCTCTTTATGTGATTTGATATCAACTGCTGTCTCCGAGCCATCTATAAGTTATTGTAATCATTTATTTTATGTTTGCTCACTGTGTCCTAGCTTCTTGCTTTGTTTTGTTTTGAGTTTTAGAGTTAGCTAACTTGATTATTGGAGCCTTTGAAGCACTAATGTCCTGTTACCAGTTGGCTAGAGCTGTTCCCAGGTATATGAGTCTAGGAGTCCATTCACTATTCTTGTATAGATTCAGCTCAGGTGTTCTGAGAGTCGGTCACCTAGTGTGTGGTGTAGGCTTTCACCTACTATCTTAGAGGAGCAATGGTGATGGTTGTATGCACTGGTTTCTGGTAGCAGCAGGGGGGGTCACACTCTGAAGAAGGCAGGGTGCTGACCACCTTCCCCCAAGTGTCAGTGAGGAAGGAGCATCTCTGTTCTCTAGCGTGCTCTGGTGGGTGGGCTCTGCAGCTGTGCCTTAGGCACCCAATGTTTATATCTGTAAAGGCTGGAAGACACAACTATCCTCGGACCCCTTCCATGGGTGGCTAAGTGGTGTGGATGGAGCCTCAAGCCCTCAGGTCCCTGCTGTGGGTAGGTAAAGTGGGTAGGTAAGGGCCCTGTTTAATAGGCAGAGCAGTATCAGACCTCCGAAACCTGCCTCTCAACTGCACAGCTGAAACAATTACAATCAGAACTCTAACAGATTTGCCTTTGCAAAATAATAGCCACCTGGATCCATGTAGGGGTGAAAGCCAAAGTCTGTGGATCACTTATGCCTGGACTGGAGCCACTTCTGCTTTGAGTTTCCAGATTAGGGGAATCGGGAAAGTATTTTTCCCCATTTCTTAATGTGTTCCTTCTCTCAGGCCAGGAGAATGGCTCAAAGAGAGCACAGCAGGTTCTATCTCAGGCCCAGGGAAATCAATTGTTAATGAAGCTGACTGGGGCAGAGGGGGGAGCGATCAGATAGATATGAGAGAGTATTTTCAAAAGAAGGAGCTATTAGATCCACACAGTAAATTAGACAAAATCACTTATCTTGTATTAAGAGTGTTGTTTTATCTCAGATTCCAGAGACGTGTGTAGCCTGTGTGTGCTGGCTGGGTCCCCGCCAAGATTGCTGCAGGGGGTTATGGCTGCATCCCGTGCTTGCCTTCTTTCACTGAAGCAGCTTTGTCCTAAACTCCATAGCCCGTCCCACGGCCATCACACCAGGGGGTCGGGGTACTGGCACTTTGTTTGCCTTCTTTCGCTAAAGTAGCCGCTTCCTAAATGCCGCAGCCAGCCCTGCTGGAGACATGCCACAGGGTCAGGTATGCGCCACTTTGCTTGCTTTCTTTTGCTGAAGCTGTCATGTCTCAGGAAACTACAATCAGCCCCACCGCCATTGCACCAAAGAATGGTGCCAAGGAATCCCAGCTGGGGTGCTGCGTGGGCTCAGCAACTCATCACTGCTTCTGTGCTGTCTCACCCTCCCCCGTCGCTCAGACCGATTCCTTAATTCTGCATTTGATGTTCAGGGTTTGTAGATTGTCATATATGTAATTGAGTCACCTGTTTTTTTCAGGTCTTTGTTGCAAGGGGGTTCAGCAGATGCTTGTGACTAGTTTGCCATCTTGGCCCCACCCTTGCACATATTACCTTTAACAGAGTATTTTTGGAGAATATATATTACAGATAAAGAAAGGCAAAGAACAGGAAGAGAACGTTTTATTCCAAATTTTTTTCTTATAAAACCTGATATGAGCATTTAAAGTTCCAAAGATTCCTTCATTTATTCATCCCTTCATTTATTCAATAATAAGAATCCCTGGTGGTGCAGTGGTTAAAGCAATTGACTGCTAACCGAAAGGTCAGTGGTTCAAAACCTCCAGTGGCTCTGCAGGAGAAAGATGTGGCAGTCTGCTTCCGTAGAGATTTACAGCCTTGGAAACCCTATTATTAATAATTTAATAACATAAAAGAAGAGAATTTATTTATAGCATAAGATTTTAAGGAAAAGGGTTATTTGAAGAAGATAAATAAAAACAGCTTCTGGCAGTGTCCAAATCTTTCATGAGTGGTTTTAAAGGAAATCTGACACACTACTCAATTGTCAAATTATTGCTGTCAGGAAGAGGGCATTACATAACATGAATCTTAAAGATCTAAGTTTGAATCCGTTTTGTCACTTTCTTCGTTCTCAATTAGTGCACATTTAAAAGAAGGATAGTAATAGTGCTTGCTTTACTACCTCATGGAGTTTTCGTCACTTTCAAATGAGATAGAAATGTCTTTCCTGACCACTCTCCAAGCAACATTAGGCTTCTTCATTACAGTCTTGTGAGAAGCTCCCCTATTGCTCTGATTACTTATTGCCATTGAAGTTATTTAATAGTATATGCTATTATTTTTAATATTTGTCATTCCTCTTAGAATGTAAGCTCCTTGAGGACAGGAATCACTACTGTTGTGTATACTACTATACCGCCAACAACTAGCACAGTGTCTGATACAAAGTAGGTAATCATAAATATTTGATGAAAAATGAATCCTTTTACAAATTTATGCTATTGCCATGGTCTAGTACAAGTGATAAGAAAAAGTCATGTTTGAAAGCAGGGTAAACAATCTAAATGGAGCTGTAATATTATTTTAAATGTTAAAAACATTAAAACAACCAGTTAAATCAGTGAATTCAAATAAATTGAATTACTGTTATACAGTCTTATAAATATCACTGTTTTTCTCCTTCAAACATTACCTTTTGTCTATCAGAATATAATTTTAAGTACTAGTACTAAAATGCTGTTCTACAATCCTCTTGGAACGTAAGTGGTTCAAAGAGTGGTACCATTATAAGTGCTGAATCACTGAATTATGAAAGGGATTTATTTATTTTTTCTCTGCATCATCACTTTCTTTCCTGTTCGTGGCCTCAAACACTGGATCTTCATTATGAGAACAACCTAAAGGGACCAGTGAGTAAACCTGAATTCTGCCTGCTTCTGAGAAGTATTGTACAGAAGCCATGTCTATCTGGTACCATCCTCCCTCTATGCCCTTACCCCTACCTCATACAGATGTATTTGTGCTCTATTCCCATAAGGGCTATAAGGAGCTCAACAACCAAAAAAGTTTTAGAAACCACTACCTCTACCTACAATTTGTTGAGTTTCACTATTGCACAACAAGTTTTCATAATGTACACCAATTAAATAGTATAATATTGTAAAACTTCTCTCATCTTTTTCAGAGAATTACTGTCTCTGAAAGCTGTTAGAAGATGGTTAGTTATTTTAATTTGCACAAACTAAAAAAAGCTTCCAAGTTTAATCAGAATGGAGGGTCATAATGACCTCCGGTAACTTAGTTCAGTGGCTTAAAGAAAAATGTTATTTTTATTCTTTATAACGCCCCCCCCAAAAAAACCCCATTATTCTTTATAGGGAAGTGTATATACTCATAAACCATATTCATATTCTATCAGGGAGTATGAGGGATTCTATATGATACAATGTCTCATAAAGAATATGGTTTATGAATCGAATCGACAGCAACAGGTTTGGTTTTTAGTTTATACAATATGAGAGGAACTGTAACTTCCTGAATTAATTTTAAATCTGATGAAATTAGCATCCATGTTATTAGAGACACAATAAAGGTTAAGAATTCATTACTTTGTTTCAAACTTAGTTTATCATAAATCTGCCATATGACACATAATAACTTTTACTGTTTTCCAGGTTATTTGATAGCAAGTTCAACAGTGTAGGTGAGTGAAAATGTGATAATGACTCCCCAGGGAAATCAGCCTTAAGACACAGGGATAGACATACATGGGCCTTTATTCAAATGGAAAAAACATATTCAAAAGTTGATTGTTGACTTCTTAAGACCATCAGTTACTTCACAGAAAGTCAATTCAAACAAATAAGTAGGCTTAGAAAAATTTTTAAAAAACTAAGAATCTATTGACTCTTCTAGTCTAAACTTAAAACATTTAACATCTTGTGTGCTAGAATACATGAATTGATTGTATATAACAGAATTTATATTAGTATTTTTGATCCGGTACAGAATTACGTGTTAAAAGGAATGGCAGCCCAATTTGATTTGATATAAACAGACAAAATTAATTAGAAAGCACAGAAATGAGTTGTTTTCCTTTCTTCCCTACACAGTAAACATATCAAGATACAAGTATGAACAGCACTAGTCCAAAAGTTTTGCTGAAGGTAAATCAATGGAGATACATTGACTTTTCTGTACAATTCATTGATGGGCATTAATGTATAGCATTGTTTTTCTCCAATAAGTTGCATTAAGCTTGAAATTTGAAATTTGATAACTGGTTATTTTTCAGTATACGAGAAATGTTTATATTGGCAGAGCGCAGATGCACATTTTTATTTAAACTATAGTATCAATCTTTTCAAATGCCAGACAGCGCTTGCAAGCCCTTGACTATGGAGATGCTGGTAAACTGTCACACAGCTTTACATAGTGATAGAACAACTCACAGCATGACCCTTCCTCTTGAGTTATCACTGTGCATTGTAACATTGGATGTTGTTTAGTCTCTCTTTTCTTTAGGATCTACAGATTTACAATTTAATATTTCTTCTTATCACAAGCACATGCATGTTTTACTTGAAAGCTTTATATGAGGAAGGGTAATGCATTTTTTAAGGGGTTTGAATAGATAGTGTTAAGGAACAAAACCAAAATTCTTTCTAAATAAAAACCAGAGATGGTAGAGATAATCATATATGACTCATGCAATTAGGTACATCATTATGCTTGTCAAATACTCTACTTTGCTTCTAATAATACATTCACATACCCCTTTGTGTGCATTGAAAGGCTGACTCAGAACACATCCCTGGGCACTGAAATTAAAAAAAAAAAATAGTCTTTACTTTCAAATTGCCTTCTGGTGTTTTAAATACTATCATCCATGCACATCTCTCAAAGTTTATCACTCTATTATATATATTCAGAATAAAGAACCAGAAAGTTCTTGTAGATTTGATCACACATATAGAGAGAATCATGAGGCTGAAAGGAAATTTTAAAGGTCACTAGTATACAAAGAATGGTGTTTTTTTTTAGTAAACAAAGAATGATGTTTTCATGCATATAGTGGCAAGTTACACATTTCTAATTTTTCCAGTTTCCAATTTGACTATGTTCTTTTCTTTGCATTCACAGGGAGGGTTAGCCATTAAAAGAACATAAACAAAAATTAGTGCAAGGAGCACCCAATACAAGTAGTGTAAATACAACATAAACGACAATCCTAGGAAAAACAATACTCATTTCATAGCTTAGCATGAGACAAGCAGTGTAAGAATAAAACTGCAGTAATTCCGCCACTTAAGCTGCTTTTATCCTTACCTAGTATTCCATACATTGTTATTTAAAGCAAATTCAAAACTCAGTTGAGAACTCTGTATGATGAACATATAAAATACTGCTCTTTACTACGCAAAAACTAAACTACTAGTAAGTGATTTTATGAATCACTGTTTACATACATCGATTTTTACCTTAAAACTTTCAGGTAAGGATAAACACATTGTTATGCATTTTGAATCACACACAGTATTAGAAAATTGTTCTCAAAGATTCAAATCAAAAATAAATTAATGACCTCCATCCGGTAGCTATAATGGAAACCCTGGTGGCGTAGTGGTTAAGTGCTAAGGCTGCTAACCAAAAGGTTGGCAGTTCAAATCCACCAAGTGCTCCTTAGAAACTCTATGGGCAGTTCTACTCTGTCCTATAGGGTCACTATGAGTCAGAATTGACTCAATGGCAATGGGTTTGGTTTTGGTTTTGATTAGTAGCTATAATGGGCTATTGAAAGTATATAAAAACCAAAGTTATTATTTATTCTTAAATATTTGAATGATGTAATATGACATTAATAAATCAGTATGTACAAATCTTAACAAGCATAAAGCTTCTGAAAGCTATTTTAACAGAAGTTTTCACAGATATTCAGGCAGCAAGTCTATTCCTGGTTCTACATCTGTGTGGTCTTTTAGAACTGTCATTATCAGTTATCTATTTGTTATTGTGCTTGGTTTAAAGGAAATTTGCCATGTGATCCCTAGACTTAAGTCTTTGGGCCTGTTGTCAAGACAAATTAATTTCTGTGGAAACCCACTGTCCTTCAGATACCATCTAAGAAAGGTGGGATTAATAGGGTCCCTGTACAAATCTTTGTGTGGCTTCTTGGGAGTGGAGGATTAGAGAAGAGCATCTTGAAGTAGAAAATTTTACAATATATGAAATCCAATTAAAAAAGTTTTTTTTTAATTTTATGTATTAACTTTGCAAATTTTAAGAAGTCATATAAACTAGTATGGAGCAGTAGGTGTCAATCTTTTTGACTACTCAATTATACTGTTAGACCCACAAAGATAAGATCCTTGTTTAATCATTGTCTGGTTCATTTCTTCAGTGAACTAAAATAGTGTATTATATTACTTTTCAAAAATTGAATTGTTAATCTTCCTAAGAAAAATTCATTGAATTTATTGATTTTTAACTAAAATTAAGGTAATGTTTGCCATCAGTTTGTTTATTTTTGGTAATTGGGCATTGTTCACAATTAGAAATTTTAGGAAGTAAACAGACCTCGTATAATTTAAAGCCTAAACAAGTAGAAAGTGGACTTATGCAAAATTACCCAGACCCTTCAAGCTTACAACCTTAATTTTGTTGATTTTTTCATGAATTTTGTGGACCAGGTAGAGAGAATAAGGAGAAACTTATTCAGAAGCCTGGAATACTCAGATAGATACAATCAGTCTGAGTTTATGAGAAAATTCTCTATCCTCATCTCTCTTCAGTGACCTTAAAGGAAAAAATAAACTGATATAAAGAGCTCTCCTGACAGGTGTTTAAACTTGATTAAACTGGGTTTTGTACCCTCGTTAATTCATCATTAATAAGAACATAACAATACTCACCGTATTTGCCTCATGGAATGTTTGTGAGAATAAAAATTCGGGTAATATAGCCAACGGCGGGGGGAAAATACATTGGCATTAATACAGGTTGCTATTTTTTTTTCTGTTATTTCCTGGAGCTAAGAAACTGGACATTGCCTTAGTTTCTCACATTTTAAATATGAAAGTATAGTATATTACCGAGGCCATATGCAAGAACACTCTAATAAGAACATTTTGGTCTAGCCTTATGTGCGTAGGAATCCCCCGGAAATATTGTTAGCATAGAGTTTCTGAATCAGTAGGTATGGGATGGCGCTTGAAATTCTGAATTCCTAAAACACACCAAAGTGATTAGATGCTGTTGGTCCAAGGACCACACTTTCGAGTAGCAAGAATAAATATGTAATATATATTAATTAATTAATTTAATCTCTATGGTTCTTAGTTTCCTTATTGGCCAAATAGACCTAATAATCCCTGCCCTATGTTCTTCAAAGTTTTCTGAGAAGATCAAAAGAGATATTTAGGAATGATTTTGGTGTGAATATAAGGTAAAGGCTTCTTTCAGGTAAGAATCATTATTTGTAATTCACAGACATTAGCTGAGTGGCTACCACGTTATTCAGCACTATGCTCCATGCTCTAAGACATCAAAGAAACACAAGATCCCTGACCTCAGAGTTTATAAACCAGCTATATTCAAAACTGGTCCAAATAAATGAATATTAATTTTCATCTTTATTAATATATTTCTTCTGAATACAACCAATATGTTCTATGTTATCCCATGTTGTGCTGGCAAATGTTTACCAACCAGATTGCTGGAAAAAAAAAGTGCGTGTGTGTGTATGTATATATATATATATATATAATTCTTACTGATATAAGGGATGTGTAGCGTGCAATTTGCAAATAACAATAACATACACAACATTCTTTATTGTAAATTCCCATAGTGAATTGATTCTCAGAGAATACTTTCTTTGATTTTTTACCAGACTTTTGTATCTGTAGCCAAGCTTTGGTTGCAACTGGTGAACAAGTGTAGTCCTGTCATGAATGTTGGGTATTTTTATGTTAATGAGTAAAATGAAAGTGAAACAACCAACATATGTGTCACAACTTTACTTGTTCATCAATGATGTGAACAACTTCTTTGCTGAGTTTGATAACAGTTTTTAAATACTGCAAGACTACCCAGCCCTGTGCTGTTGAGTCGATTCCGACTCATAACGACCCTATAGGACAGAGTAGAACTGCCCCATAGAGTTTCCAAGGAGCGCCTGGCAGATTTGAACTGCTGGCCCTTTGATTAACAGCTGTAGCACTTAACCACTACGCCATCAGGGCTTCCAACTGCAAGACTAGTTCCTCAATTTTTTGGTACTTACAATGTAATGACTACAGACACATTATACTCGTAAGTTTAATCTGCATTATTAACATTTTCTACAACATTTTCTTAAATTTAGATCAGGAGTTGGAAACTATTTTTGCTAGAGGGCCAGATAACAAATCTTCTGGGCTTTACAGGTCGCACAATCTCTGTCGCAACCACTCAACTCCGCTGTTGCAGCACAAAGGCAGTCATTGACAGTGCTTAAATGAATGAGCATGGCTAAGTTCCAGTAAAATTTTATTTACCAAAACAGATGGCAGGCCAGATTTGGCTAATGGGCTGTAGTTTGTTGACCCCTAGGATAGAGAATCAACAAAATAATAAATCGCATGCTCATTTGTAGAACTTGCCGACTTCCATGGTACAAATACTACCACTATGGCCAATTTCAAGCTACTAACATGTTATCCGTAACCCTGGTGGTGTAGTGGCTAAGAGCTATGGCTGCTAACCAAAAGGTCAGCCTTTCAAACCCATCAGGCGCTCCTTGGAAACTCTATGGGGCAGTTCTACTTTGTCCTGTAGGGTCACTATGACTCAGAATTGACTCAACAGCAGTGAGTTTTTTTTTAACATATTATCACTGAAGGCAAGGGGGAAGAGATGTACAGTGTCACACCATTATATAGTATTCCTACTCTGCAGGCACAATAGAAGTAAACCTCAAGAGCATATATAATAGTAAAATGTCATAAAATAATTAAGAAGTGATGAGTTTGGGTACTTATTACCTTTTCTTTTATTATAATTTATTTAATTGGAGGTTTATATACTTTAATTTTTAATAATGGCTGTTTTTAAAATCTGTCTCACAAAATTCCTGAAAACTTAACAATCTGCTTTTGTAAGCCAGTAAGAGCCAGATCCAGCACACCACTAGTTTACAGAAATTATGTATAATTGTGCATTTTTACGTCTCAGCCACTTGTGTTGATACCACATAGATGAGGGCTTAGAGTAGAGAAAGGAGATTTAATATTTCTGCTTCCACATCATTCTCTTCACCTCATCACCAATCTCCTTATTTATGAACTAGAGAAGACTGAAATATTGAAGAAGGGGAAAAAAATGAAAGCATAGAGGAGGAGGGAATGAAGGGAAAGGTGGAAGGAGAAAGATGACCTAAATTCCAAATTCTCTACCCTATCACTAACATAAAGATAGCATAGTCAACTGATGGAATGAATATTCACTCCTATATAAATGAAGCATGCAAAAATCTACCTCCCCCTAAAAGCAAGAGCCTCCAAAATTGAGGTAACTTGCATTGAAGAGAAAAAAGGCAAGATATAAAAGACGATAACTAAATAGTGTCAGTCCAAACTCTATTAAATCATAACTAGGTGGAGGGAAGATGGAGAGGGAAGAAAAAGCACAACTATCTTGAGGTCAAAGATTTAGGGAACTCAAACCTTACAACACAAGATGCAAAGACCACAAAGTCTTAAGGGCTCTTTGCTAGAAGCTCCTTTTGTTTTCATATGCAGCACTGCCATATGTTTCAGTCACATAACACTGACTTGGACAGATGAACGTATAAGTGGAATAATTTCCACCAAATCAACACTATTGGCAAATATTTAAGTTCCTTCTGTTTTCTGTACAACTCAGTTCGGGAGAACAGAACAACCCATGGCTTTGTGTCTGGCATAAACTTCTCTGTGGTAGAATATTTTTAATCTACATTCAGCAGTAAAGCAAGGAAACTTGTAAAAACACTTGATGACTTTTCTCTGCAACATGTATCTTTGACATTAAAAAAAAATCTATAAACTCCAGAAGTAATTATGGTCATATATTTTTGCCAAGTATAAAATTCTGGCAATACAGTATATATTATAGACTACAATAGCAATAGCTAAAATGGATTTTTAAATATATAAATTAGGTTAATTTATGAAAAATTTAAATTAAAGAATATATTAAAATGGATTTTCTCTCTGTCCACCAGATACATCCCCTGCTTCATGGAAAGCAAACAAGCCTAAACAGTACTTCAGCAAACAGGAAGTCATGCATGTTGTATCCAGTCATTCTGTGGAACACTCCTAAGAAATACAAAAAGGATGTGGGTCATAGGCCCTCTGATTGGTATTATTGAGTTGTTTCAAAGCAGCCTATTCCAACACAAAGGAAAAGATTACAAAACAAATGGGAGCCATTTAAAGTTTATGAATAATATTTGCAAAAGTAGCAAGGCATGAACCACAAATTATCAAAAAAAAACTCAAATTAAGGTTTAATTTTGTCCCATGATAAACCCCATCAAGAAATCTGTTTTTGTTGAGAACTAGAATACCCATAACTTAATACTGAATAACCCAAGTAAAACTGAAATACTTCCATCAGCTTTGCTCAATTTAGAGGAGTGTCTTATCACAAGGGGCTAAGTTCAGATCCACCTCATATCTATTTTTTTTTAACTGTGCCCTAGGTGAAAGTTTACAGAGAAAATTAGATTCCCATTGATAGTTTGTACATAAAGTGTTTTCATGGCCTTGGCTTCATTCCCCACAATGTGTCAGCTCTCTCTCCATTTTCACCCTGGGTTCCACATTTCCTTTCTTCTTGAGTTTCTACCACTTCCTGCCTTCTCATCTTTATTTTGGGGCAAATATAGCCCTTTTGATCTTGTATAATTGATTGTTTTAAGGAGCAACTTCTTCTCAGGAGTATTGTTCATTTAATGGACTTGTCCATTGTTTGGCTGGAAGGTGGTCTTCAGGAATGGCTTCAGTTCCAGGTCAGAAGGGTGTCTTAGGGCTGTAGTACTGGGGGTTCCTCCAGTCTCTGTCAGATCAGTAAGTCTGGTCTTTTTTGTGAATTTTATTGTTTGTTCTACATTTTTCTCCTGCTCTGTCCAGGACCCTCTTGGTCCTAATCAGAGCCCTTGGTAGTGGTAGCTGGGCACCATCTAGTTCTTCTGGTCTCAGGGTCATATAAGCTGTGATTCATGGGATCCATTAGTCCTTTGGATTAATTGCTACCTTAAGTCTTTGGTTTTTTTTTCACTCTGCTTTGGACTGGCTGAGACCAATAGTTGTATTTTAGATGGCCACTTGCAAGTTCTTAAGGCCACAGACACTACTCACTTAAGTAGTATGTGGAACATTGTCTTCATGAACTATGTTGTGCCAATTGATGTAGAGGCTTTTCCGATTGTGCCACTTTTGTGCTCTATTGTCTATATTAATACATGAGGAGCACCTACGGTCATGTATTCAGAAATATCTACCACCAAACCTGTATGTGCCAGTGGATATGCTCCTGTACACCCTCCCACACCTCTTAGCATATCTATATATCTGTGTATCCATTTGTAAATTATTGTTTGTTAATACTGTCATTGTAGGATTGTCTACGCTATAGTACTTACTGTAGTTGCCCTTCATTCCTATGTTCCTCTCAGTGTCCTCTCTTTCCTTGGTCATGTTGTGCTGACTTCTCCCCTATTGTGTATTGCCTTTCCCTTGACCAATATTAACACATGTATACTATCGATTTGGTAATTTTCCTTCCCATCCCTAGTAACCATCAAAGAATATTTTTTGTTTGCTTGTTTTTCTGCATGTAAACATTTTGTTGCTACTTTATATTAGTGGTCTCATAAAATATTTGTCCTTTTGAGATTGATTTATTTCACTCAGCACAATGTCCTCCAAATTCATCTATGTTATAAGGTGTTTTGTGGATTTATCATTATTCTTTATCATCGCATACTATTCTGTTGTGTGTATGTACCACAGTTTCTTAATCCATTCATCTGTTCATGGGCAGCTACATTGTTTCCACCTTTTTGCTATTGTGAATAATGCTGCAATGAACATGTGTGAGCATATGTCTACTCATGTCACAGCTTTTATTTCTTTAGAGAATATACCTGGGAGTGGGATTGCTGGATCATATGATATTTCTATTTCTAGCTTTTTGAGGAAGTGTCATACCATTTTCCATAGTGGTTGCACCATTTTACATTCCCATTAGCAGTGTATCCAATCTCCCCACAACCTTGCCAGCATTTGTTATTTTCATTTTTTTATTAGTGCCAGTAATGTCAGGTTGAGATGGTATTAATTGTAGTTTTGATTTACATCTCTCTAATTGCTAATGATTGTGACCATTGCTTCATACACTTGTTAGCAACTTGAATGTCTTCTTTGGTCAAGAGTCTGTTCATATCCTTTGCTCATTTTTTAGTTGGATTTTTTTTTGTTTGTTTCTGTCGAGATGTTCAAAAAGACTTTTCATTGTGTTTAATTTTTAGGAATTTATCTACTTCATATTCTTCTGTGTGTGCATTCTTAATTATGTTTGATATTTTATTTATGCCCATATACTAGGGCCCCTAGCATTGTCCCTATTTTTGGGGTCCTGTCTCATTTTTTTACAGATAGATATCCAGTTTTGTCAACACCATTTGTTGAAGAAACTGTCTCTTCATAATTTTATAGAGTTTTGTCCTTTGTCAAAGATCAGCTGTCCATAGGTGGATGGATTTACTTCTGGGTTCTAAATTCTGTTCCACTAGTCTATGTGTCTGTTGTCGTACCAGTACCAGGATGTTTTGACTACCGTGGATGTATAATAGATTATGAGATCAGGTAGTGTGAGGCCTCCTACTTTGTTCTTCTTGCTTAATAAATCCTTAATTATTCTGGGCCTCTTTCCCATCCATGTAAAGTTAGTGATTAGTTTTTCCATCTCGTTAGCAAATGCTGTGGGATATGTAACAGGATTGCATTATATCTATGTATCACTTTGGGTAGCATTGACATTTTCACAACATTATGTCTGCCTATCCAAGAGCATGGTATATTTTTCCATTCATGTAGGTCTCTTTTGGTTTCTTGCAGTAGTGTTTTGTAGTTTTCTTTGTGTAAGTCTTTTATGTCCCTGGTTATATTATCTTAAGTATTTTATCATTTTGGGAGATATTGAAAAAGGTTTTGTTTTCCTGATTTCCTTTTCAAAGTTCTCTTTGTTGATGTAGAGTAATCCTACTGATTTTTATATGTTGATCTTGTATCTGCCACTTTGCTGAATCCTTCTATTTGTTCCAGAAGTTTTCTTGTAGAATCTTTACGCTATTCAGTGTATGAGGATCATATCATCTTCAAATAGGGATAGTTTTACTTCTTCTTTACCAATTTGGATGCCTTTTATTTATTTTTCTTGCCTTATTGCTTTCTCTAGGACCTGGGTTCTGGGTTAGGACCTCCAATACAATGTTCAATAAGAGTAGTTATAAGGAGAATCTTTTTCTGGTTCCCATTCTCAGGGAGAATGCTTTTAGACTCTCTACATTGATGATAATGTTGGTTGTTGGTTTTATATAAATCCCCTTTATTATGATGAGGAATTTTCCTTCTGTTCCTATTTTGCTGAGAGTTTTTGTTTGTTTGTTTGTTTTGGGAATGGGTGTTGGACTTTGTCAAATGCCTTTTCTGTGTCAATTGAGATGATCATGTGATTTTTTTCCTTTGTTTTATTTATGCGGTGGATTACATTGATTTTCTAATGTTGGACCATCCTTGCACGCCTGGTATGAACCCCACTTAGTCATGATGTAGTATCTTTGATATGCTGTTGAATTTTATTGGCTAGGATTTTGTTAGGAATTTTTGAGTTCATGAGGGATATTGGTCTGTAGTTTTTTTGCTTTTTTTTTTTTAAGTGATGTCTTTGCCTGGCTTTGATATCAGTTATGCTGGCTTTACAGAATGAATTTGGGAGTATTCCTTCCTTTTCTATGTTCTGGAATAGTTGAGTAGAATTGGTGTCAACTCTTCTCTGAATGTTTGGTAAAATTCTCCAGTGAAGTCATCTGGGCCAGTGCTTTTTTTTTTTTGAGGGGGGTGGTTTATGATTCCTTCAATTTCTTCTTTTGTTATGGATCTGTTGGAATTTTCTGCCTTAGTTTGTGTTAGTTTAGGTAGGTAGTGTGTTTCTAGACATTTGTACATTTTCTCTAGGATTTCAAATTTGCTGGAGTACGGTTTTTCATAGTATTCTGTTACGATACTCTTTATTTCAGTTGGTTCTGTCGTAATGTGACCCATCTCTTTTGTTATTTGGGTTATTTGCATCTTCTGTTTTTCTTTTGTAAATTTGGCCAGTGGTTTGTCAATGTTATTGATCCTTTCAAAGAATCAGCTTTTAGTCTT
Organism: Elephas maximus indicus; assembly: GCF_024166365.1. Classification (NCBI taxonomy): domain Eukaryota; kingdom Metazoa; phylum Chordata; class Mammalia; order Proboscidea; family Elephantidae; genus Elephas; species Elephas maximus. The sequence continues at coordinate 82,964,859 of NC_064846.1, read as the reverse complement.
GTTAATTCTTTCTATTGATTTTCTGTTCTCTCATTTATTTCTGCTCTAATTTTTATTATTTTGTTTTTTTCTGCCTACTGTGGGCTTGGGTACTGTGGGCTTCTTTGCTCCTCTCTTTCTAATTGTTCAAGTTGTAGGGTTAATGCTTTGATTTTTTCCCTTTCTTCTGTTTTGATATGTGCATTTATTTCTATAAAGTGACCTCTATGTCCCAAATGTTTCAGTATGTTGTGTTTTCATTCTTGTTTGATTCTAGGAATTTTTTTTAATTTCATCTTTGATTTCTTCTATTACCTAGTAGTTTTTAAGCAGTGTTATTTAGTTTCCATGTATTTGATTTTTCCCCTCACTCTTCCTGTTATTGATTTCTGCTATTATAGCATTTTAATCAGAGAAGAAGATTTGTATTATTTCAATGTTTTGGGATTTATTGAGGCTTACTTTGTGGTTTAAAATGTGGTCTACTCTGAGGAATGATCCATGAGCATTGAATAAGGATGTGTACTTTGCCGCTGTTGGATGAAGTGTTCCATATATGTCTATGAGGTTTAGTTGGTTAATTGTGGTATTTAGATCTTCTGTGTCTTTGTTGAGTTTCTTTCCAGTTATTCTGTCCTTCACCAAGAGTGTTGTGTTAAAGTCTCCTAATATTATTGTGGAAGTGTCTATTTTTCTTTTCAGCCCTGTTAGAGTTTGTTTTATGTATTTTGGAGCTCTGTCATTGGGTGCACATGTATTTATTATAGTTATGTTCTCTTAGTGGATTGACCCCTTGGTGGATTTATCCTTTAATCATTATATAATGTCTTTCATTGCCTTTTATGGTGGATTTTGTCTTAAAGTCTATTTTTTTGGAGTTTAGTATTGCCACTACTTCTCTCTTTAGTTATTGTTTGCTTGATATATCTTTGACTTTCCTTTCAGTTTTAGTTTATTTATATCTTTATGTGTAAGGTATATCTCTTGCAGACACAAGGGTTTTTTTGGGTTTTTTTTTTTTAATCCATTCTGTCACTCTCTTCACTGGTGCATTTAGGCCATTTGCATTCAGTGTGATTATTGATAGTTATGAGTTCATTGCTGCCATTTTGTTATTCTTTTTTGTGGTGTTGACAATTTCTTTGTTCTGCTTAATTTTCAGAGCTGAGTTTGTTTATTTTAATTGTGGATTGTTTTTTCATTTCTTTCATTGTTCCTAGTTTTGTGTGTATTGTCTCCATGATTTTCTTCTTTTATATTTAGATGAGTAAATTTGTTAAATTTCTTTGCGATTATCCTGAAATTTACCTTTATCGTCCTAAGTTTAAAAGAGTTATTTATTTCTTGACTTCCTCTCCATATGAAATTTCTAAACCTACACCATTTATTCCCCCCCTTTATGTTTTGAAGTGGTCACCAGTTACAGATTGACAACTCTGGTTTTATATTTTACATCTTGTTATTTTTAAGAGTTCTTTATCTGGATTTATATCTGGCTGACATCATGTGTTTTAATCTCAGGTTATTATCTGGCATTGTTAGTTTTCCATCTGAAGGACTCCCTGTAACATTTCTTGTAAAGTTGGTTTGGTTTTTACAAATTCCCTTAATTTCTGTTTTTCTGGAAATGTCCTAATTTCACCATCGTATTTGAGGGATAATTTTGCTGGTTATATAACTCTTGGCTGGCAGTTTTTTTTTTTTCTTTCAAGGTTTTATGTATGAAATGCCATTTCCTTCTTGCCTCCATGGTTTCTGACAAGTAGTCAGAGCTTAGTCTTATCAGTGCTCCTTTGTAGATGATCTTTCATTTTTCCAGAGCTTCTTTCAGGGTTCTTTCTTTGTCTTTGGTTTTGAAAAGTTTGATTATGATATGTCTTGGTGTTCTTCTTTTGGGATCTATTCTGTATGACATTCGTTGTCCTTCCTTGATGGTTATCTTCCCATCTTTCATGATATTAGGGAAGTTTTGTCAGCGAATCATCAACAATTCTCAGTTTTTTTGTTGACTTCTCCCCTTCTAGGATTCTGATCATGTGTAAGTTATTCTTCTTGATGGTATCCCACATAACTCAGGCTTTCTTCATTTTTCTTCTTTTCATGTGTGGGTGTGTGCGTGTGTTCTTCGAACAGTTTAGTGTCAAGGAATTTGTCTTCTATTCTGTTGCTTCTGTCTTCCATTGTTTCCTTTCTACTCCTCTGACTTTCCACTGAGTTATCTGTTTTTGAAATTTTATTGTTAAGCTTCTGGATTTCTAGTTGCTCTTTTTGTATGGTTTCCAATTATCTATTTATTTTGATATTTTGTTTTTGTGTTGTTTTCCTGAATTCTTCTAGTGGTTTGTCTGTGCTTTCCTTGGTTTTGTCTGTGTTTTCCTTGATACCGTTGAGGATTCTATACATAAATCTTTTTAATGCCTTATCAGGAAGCTCCATTACTTGTTTTTCTTCCTCAGGGAGGGTTTCTGGTTCTTTATTTTGGTCACTTGCTAGAGTCCTACTCTGCCTCCTTAAGTGATTTGCTATTGTCTGTTGCTTTGGCACACAAAGGGATTGTTGTATTTATTTTTTAATTGTATTAATTGCTCACTGGGTCTTATTTTTATGTTGTGTTTTGTTTTGATGATTCCTGGCAGGCATGGTGGGTGTGGTGCTTTGGTTGTTGGACTGGCCATGCTGGAGTACTCTCTACCTGTGCCCATGCAAATAATGTGGTGGGTAAGTGTGGGAGCTCGGGCCTCTGTTTACTGGTCTTGTGGGGCAGCTGAGGGTGGGTTGGCTGGGCTTTGGTTTCTTTGTTTCAGTGGCACAAGAGTAGGAAGTGAAACGCTCCTTGCAGGTTGAGCATCCAGTGTGGTGGGTGCGGTGGGCAGGTGAAGGCATGATCATCACCTCTTGCTAGTTGGGGGAAGGTGTGAGTGGTAGAAGGGGGCAGCTGATGGACATGTGGACAGTCATTCTACCTCCTCCTCCTCCTGGGTGGGGGGATGGAAAAAGGAACAGCAGGCAGATGCCTGCTCGGTCACGCCATATCTGTCTGTTGCTGGACAGGGGAAGGGAGGTAATGACCTCAGGGGGGATATGCACGCAGTTGTGACTCCTCCGTACCTCACTGGATGGGTTGAGGGAGGGAGTCATATCTGGCAGTTGCACACACAGTGGTGGCACTTCCACCTTGTGCCCAGTGGGTGGAGGGAGGAAGGGGCTGTAGGTGGATGCACATGCTGTTGTGGCTTCTCTGCCCCTTGCCGTGCTGGTTAAGGGAGGGAGTCTAGCCTGGCTGAAGCATTCACAGTGGTGCTGCCTTGCACCTGGCAGGGGGAGGAAGGAAGAGGCTGCAAGGGGATGCACATGCAGTCGCAACTCCGCTGGCCCTCACTGGGTGGGCTAAGGGAGGAAGTCATACCTGGTTGATGTGCACACCAGGTAGGGGGAGAGAGGAAGTGGCTGTGATGGGATGTGCATGCAATTGTGGCTCCTCTCTCCCTCACTGGGTGGGTTGAAAGAGGGAGTTGTGCCTGGCAGATGTGTGCACAGTGGCGCCTCCTTCACATTGTGCCAGGCAGGGGGAAGGAAGGTGGGGAGGCAAGGAGGTGAGCACTCAGTCGTGACTCCTCAACCCCTTGCCAGGTGGAAGGAAAAAGGAGGGAATGGCAAGTGATATCTCTTGCTGTCTTTTTGCTACTGTTCCCCACCGGGCCCATGGAGGGGTGTAGCTGGTGAGTGAGCATATGCACAGGGGCATGCCTAATCTCACTTATCAGGTGGGCAAGGGGGAGTAGTAGATGGGATTGGGTGGGGTAAGGGGGGAGAGGATAGGCTTGTGTTGTGGTCCCCAAGTCAGGAGAGGTGGTTGGGATATGGGACCCTCTGCCACCTCCACTCAGGATGATGGGGTGAGGGGGAGTACATCCCTCCAGCTAGGATATATGTGTGCCACATCACCTTGTGCCCTCTGCAGCCAGCGAGTGGGACCTGTCCCCCTCAACTGTGAGGAGGGGTTGGAGCCCAGGGACCGGTTGGGTGGAAGATCTCTTGCCAGCACTCCTCAGTTCCACCACCTTATAAGCACCAATCATCCCTGAGGTCAGAAGCTGCTGTTCCTGAGTGTCTCCAATTCTGAATCCTGGCTCCCTGCCTCTGCTTCTTTCTGTGTGTGTCTATAGAGTTTCTTGATCTCTTTTGAGAAAATTGTGAAGTTGCCTTGCTGTTTTCTTCACTCAGGATCACTGCTGGCTTTGTCCTAAATGGCTGCATTGGACCAGGACAGCTGGCTGAGCTCCTCTGTTTCATGTTACTCCTCTTTAGCTACTTTCACTTATTTTTTTCCTTCCAGTCACTGTTTGGTTCAGTTCTTAGACCTTCTTTTTTTTTTTTAATAAATTTTATTAAGCTTCAAGTGAACGTTTACAAATCCAATCAGTCTGTCACATATAAGTTTACATACATCTCACTCCCTACTCCCACTTGCTCTCCCCCTCTTGAGTCAGCCCTTTCAGTCTCTCCTTTCTTGACACTTTTGCCGGCTTCCCTCTCTCTCTATCCTCACATCCCCCCTCCAGACAAGAGTTGCCAACACAATCTCAAGTGTCCACCTGATATAATTAGCTCACTCTTCATCAGCGTCTCTCTCCCACCCGCTGACCAGTCCCTTTCATTTCTGATGAGTTGTCTTCGGGGATGGTTCCTGTCCTGTGTCAACTGAAGGTCTGGGGAGCATGGCTGCCGGGATTCCTCCAGTCTCAGTCAGACCATTAAGTTTGGTCTTTTTATGAGAATTTGGGGTCTGCATCCCACTGATCTCCTGCTCCCTCAGGGGTCCTCTGCTGTGCTCCCTGTCAGGGCAGTCATCGATTGTGGCCGGGCACCAACTAGTTCTTCTGGTCTCAGGATGATGTAGGTCTCTGGTTCATGTGGCCCTTTCTGTCTCTTGGGCTCTTAGTTGTCGTGTGGCCTTGGTGTTCTTCATTTTCCTTTGCTCCAGGTGGGTTGAGACCAATTGATGCATCTTAGATGGCCGCTTGTTAGCATTTAAGACCCCAGACGCCACATTTCAAAGTGGGATGCAGAATGATTTCATAATAGAATTATTTTGCCAATTGACTTAGAAGTCCCCGCAAACCATGTTCCCCAGACCCCCGCCCTTGCTCCGCTGACCTTTGAAGCATTCATTTTATCCCGGAAACTTCCTTGCTTTTGGTCCAGTCCAATTGAGCTGACCTTCCATGTATTGAGTGTTGTCTTTCCCTTCACCTAAAGCAGTTCTTATCTACTGATTAATCAATAAAAAACCCTCTCCCACCCTCCCCCCTCCCCCCCTCGTAACCACAAAAGTATGTGTTCTTCTCAGGTTTACTATTTCTCAAGATCTTATAATAGTGGTCTTATACAATATTTGTCCTTTTGCCTCTGACTCATTTCGCTCAGCATAATGCCTTCCAGGTTCCTCCATGTTATGACATGTTTCAGAGATTCGTCACTGTTCTTTATCGATGCATAGTATTCCATTGTGTGAATATACCACAATTTATTTACCCATTCATCCGTTGATGGACACCTTGGTTGCTTCCAACTTTTTGCTATTGTAAACAGAGCTGCAATAAACATGGGTGTGCATGTATCTGTTTGTATGAAGGCTCTTGTATCTCTAGGGTATATTCCTAGGAGTGGGATTTCTGGGTTGTATGGTAGTTCTATTTCTAATTGTTTAAGATAACGCCAGATAGATTTCCAAAGTGGTTGTACCATTTTACATTCCCACCAGCAGTGTATGAGAGTTCCAATCTCTCCGCAGCCTCTGCAACATTTATTATTTTGTGTTTTTTGGATTAATGCCAGCCTTGCTGGTGTGAGATGGAATCTCATCGTAGTTTTAATCTGCATTTCTCTAATGGCTAATGATCGAGAGCATTTTCTCATGTATCTGTTGGCTGCCTGAATATCTTCTTTAGTGAAATGTGTGTTCATATCCTTTGCCCACTTCTTGATTGGGTTGTTTGTCTTTTTGTGGGTGAGTTTTGACAGAATCATGTAGATTTTAGAGATCAGGCGCTGGTCGGAGATGTCATAGCTGAAAATTCTTTCCCAATCTGTAGGTGGTCTTTTTACTCTTTTGGAGAAGTCTTTAGATGAGCATAGGTGTTTGATTTTTAGGAGCTCCCAGTTATCGGGTTTCTCTTCATCATTTTTGGTAATGTTTTGTATTCTGTTTATACCTTGTATTAGGGCTCCTAGGGTTGTCCCAATTTTTTCTTCCATGATCTTTATCGTTTTAGTCTTTATGTTTAGGTCTTTGATCCACTTGGAGTTAGTTTTTGTACATGGTGTGAGGTATGGGTCCTGTTTCATTTTTTTGCAAAGGGATATCCAGTTATGCCAGCACCATTTGTTAAAAAGGCTATCTTTTCCCCAGTTAATTGACACTGGTCCTTTGTCAAATATCGGCTGCTCATACGTGGATGGATCTATGTCTGGGTTCTCAATTCTGTTCCATTGGTCTATGTGTCTGTTGTTGTACCAATACCAGGCTGTTTTGACTACTGTGGCTGTATAATAGGTTCTGAAGTCAGGTAAGGTGAGGCCTCCCACTTTCTTCTTATTTTTCAGTACTGCTTTGCTTATCCGGGGGTTCTTTCCCTTCCATATGAAATTGGTGATTTGTTTCCCTATCCCCTTAAAATATGACATTGGAATTTGGATCGGAAGTGCGTTAAATGTATAGATGGCTTTTGGTAGAATAGACATTTTTACTATGTTAAGTCTTCCTATCCATGAGCAGGGTATGTTTTTCCACTTAAGTATGTCCTTTTGAATTTCTTGTAGTAGAGCTTTGTAGTTTTCTTTGTATAGGTCTTTTACATCCTTGGTAAGATTTATTCCTAAGTATCTTATCTTCTTGGGGGCTACTGTGAATGGTATTGATTTGGTGATTTCCTCTTCGGTGTTCTTTTTGTTGATGTAGAGGAATCCAAGTGATTTTTGTATGTTTATTTTATAACCTGAGACTCTGCCAAACTCTTCTATTAGTTTCAGTAGTTTTCTGGAGGATTCCTTAGGGTTTTCTGTGTATATAATCATGTCATCTGCAAATAGTGATAACTTTACTTCTTCCTTGCCAATCCGGATACCTTTTATTTCTTTGTCTAGCCTAATTGCCCTGGCTAAGACTTCCAACACGATGTTGAATAAGAGCGGTGATAAAGGGCATCCTTGTCTTGTTCCCGTTCTCAAGGGAAATGCTTTCAGGTTCTCTCCATTTAGAGTGATATTGGCTGTTGGCTTTGCATAGATGCCCTTTATTATGTTGAGGAATTTTCCTTCAATTCCTATTTTGGTAAGAGTTTTTATCATGAATGGGTGTTGGACTTTGTCAAATGCCTTTTCTGCATCAATTGATAAGATCATGTGGTTTTTGTCTTTTGTTTTATTTATGTGATGGATTACATTAATGTTTTTTTGTGATATTAAACCAGCCTTGCATACCTGGCATAAATCCCACTTGATCAGGGTGAATTATTTTTTTGATGTGTTGTTGGATTCGATTGGCTAGAATTTTGTTGAGGATTTTTGCATCAATGTTCATGAGGGATATAGGTCTATAATTTTCTTTTTTTGTAATGTCTTTACCTGGTTTTGGTATCAGGGAGATGGTGGCTTCATAGAATGAGTTGGGTAGTATTCCGTCATTTTCTATGCTTTGGAATACCTTCAGAAGTAGTGGTGTTAACTCTTCTCTGAAAGTTTTGTAGAACTCTGCAGTGAAGCCGTCCAGGCCAGGGCTTTTTCTTGTTGGGAGTTTTTGGATTACCGTTTCAATCTCTTTTTTTGTTATGGGTCTATTTAGTTGTTCTACTTCTGAATGTGTTAGTTTAGGTAGGTAGTGTTTTTCCAGGAAATCAACATTTCTTCTAGGTTTGCAAATTTGTTAGAGTACAATTTTTCATAATAATCTGAAATGATTCTTTTAATTTCATTTGGTTCTGTTGTGATGTGGTCCTTCTCATTTCTTATTCGGGTTATTTGTTTCCTTTCCTGTATTTCTTTAGTCAGTCTAGCCAATGGTTTATCAATTTTGGTAATTTTTTCAAAGAACCAGCTTTTGGCTTTGTTAATTCTTTCAATTGTTTTTCTGTTCTCTAATTCATTTAGTTCAGCTCTAGTTTTTATTATTTGTTTTCTTCTGGTGCCTGATGGATTCTTTTGTTGCTCACTTTCTATTTGTTCAAGTTGTAGGGACAGTTCTCTGATTTTGGCTCTTTCTTCTTTTTGTATGTGTGCATTTATTGATATAAATTGACCTCTGAGCACTGCTTTTGCTGTGTCCCAGAGGTTTTGATAGGAAGTATTTTCATTCTCGTTGCTTTCTATGAATTTCCTTATTCCCTCCTTAATGTCTTCTATAACCCAGTCTTTTTTCAGAAGGGTGTTCTTCATTTTCCAAGTATTTGATTTCTTTTCCCTAGTTTTTCTGTTATTGATCTCTAGTTTTATTGCCTTGTGATCTGAGAAGATGCTTTGTAATATTTCGATGTTTTGGACTCTGCAAAGGTTTGTTTTATGACCTAATATGTGGTCTATTCTAGAGAATGTTCCATGTGCGCTAGAAAAAAAAGTATACTTTGCAGCAGTTGGGTGGAGAGTTCTGTATAAGGCAATGAGGTCAAGTTGGTTGATTGTCGTAATTAGATCTTCCGTGTCTCTGTTGAGCTTCTTACTAGATGCCCTGTCCTTCTCCGAAAGTGGTGTGTTGAAGTCTCCTACTATAATTGTGGAGGTATCTATCTCGCTTTTCAATTCTGTTAAAATTTGATTTATGTATCTTGCAGCCCTGTCATTGGGTGCATAAATATTTAATATGGTTATGTCTTCCTGATCAATTGTCCCTTTTATCATTATATAGTGTCCTTCTTTATCCTTTGTGGTGGATTTAAGTCTAAAGTCTATTTTGTCAGAAATTAATATTGCTACTCCTCTTCTTTTTTGCTTATTGTTTGCTTGACATACTTTTTTCCATCCTTTGAGTTTTAGTTTGTTTGTGTCTCTAAGTCTAAAGTGTCTCTTGTAGGCAGCATATAGATGGGTCGTGTTTCTTTATCCAGTCTGTGACTCTCTGTCTCTTTATTGGTGCATTTAGTCCATTGACATTCAGGGTAATTATAGATAAATAAGTTTTTAGTGCTGTCATTTTGATGCCTTTTTATGTGTGTTGTTCACAATTTCATTTTTCCACATACTTTTTTGTGCTGAGGCGTTTTTCTTAGTAAATTGTGAGATCTTCATTTTCATAGTGCTTGACTTTATGTTAGTTGAGTCGTTACGTTTTTCTTGGTTTTTATCTTGAGTTATAGAGTTGTTATACCTTTTTGTGGTTACCTTATTATTTACCCCTATTTTTCTGAGTAAAAACCTAACTTGTATTGTTCTATATCGCCTTGTATCACTCTCCATATGGCAGTTCAATGCCTCCTGTATTTAGTCCCTCTTTTTGATTATTGTGATCTTTTACCTATTGACTTCCATGATTCCCTGTTATGTGTATTTTTTTTTAATTAATCTTAATTTGCTTTTGTGATTTCCCTATTTGAGTTGATATCAGGACGTTCTGTTTTGTTACCTTGTGTTGTGCTGATATCTGATATTATTGGTTCTCTGACCAAACAATATCCTTTAGTATTTCTTGTAGCTTTGGTTTGGTTTTTGCAAATTCTCTAAACTTGTGTTTGTCTGTAAATATCTTAATTTCGCCTTCATATTTCAGAGAGAGTTTTGCTGGATATATGATCCTTGGCTGGCAGTTTTTCTCCTTCAGTGTTCTGTATATGTGGTCCCATTCCCTTCTTGCCTGCATGGTTTCTGCTGAGTAGTCTGAACATATTCTTACTGATTCTCCCTTGAAGGAAACCTTTCTTTTCTCCCTGGCTGCTTTTAAAATTTTCTGTTTATCTTTGGTTTTGGTGAGTTTGATGATAATATGTCTTGGTGTTTTTCTTTTTGGATCAATCTTAAATGGGGTTCGATGAGCATCTTGGATAGGTATCCTTTCGTCTTTCATAATGTCAGGGAAGTTTTGTGTCAGGAGTTCTTCAACTATTTTCTCTGTGTTTTCTGTCCCCCCTCCCTGTTCTGGGACTCCAATCACCCACAGGTTATCCTTCTTGATAGAGTCCCACATAATTCTTAGGGTTTCTTCATTTTTTTAAATTCTTTTATCTGATTTTTTTTGCAAGCTATGTTGGTGTTGATTCCCTGGTCCTCCAGATGTCCCAGTCTGCATTCTAATTGCTTGAGTCTGCTCCTCTGAGTTCCTAGTGCGTTGTCTAATTCTGTAATTTTATTGTTAATCTTTTGGATTTCTACATGCTGTCTCTCTATGGATTCTTGCAACTTATTAATTTTTCCACTATGTTCTTGAATAATCTTTTTGAGTTCTTCAACAGTTTTATCAGTGAGTTCCTTGGCTTTTTCTGCAGTTATCCTAATTTCATTTGTGATATCATTAAGCATTCTGTAAATTAGTTTTTTATATTCTGTATCTGATAATTCCAAGATTGTATCTTCATTTGGGAAAGATTTTGATTCTTTTGTTTGGGGGGTTGGAGAAGCTGTCATGGTCTGCTTCTTTAAGTGGTTTGATATGGATTGTTGTCTCCGAGCCATCACTGGGAAACTAGTTTTTCCAGAAAATCCGCTAAAAAAAAAATGCAGTCAGATCCCTATCAGAGTTCTCCCTCTGGCTCAGGCTATTCAGATGTTAATGAAGCCGCCTGGGGAGGGTGGGGGAGGGAACAGAGAGATAGGAGAGTAGCACCTCAGAATATAGCCAGAGTTGCTTGTCTTGCTTGGAATGACTATTATATCTGAGACTCCCGTGGGGCGCGTCGCCTATGTGTGCTGGCTGTGTGGAGATTGCCCGGGGTGGGGGGGTCCGGCCCGCTGGAGTCACGGTCAGATCCTCCGCTTCCAGCCCCACGCCCAGCGTCAAGGCTCCCCTACTGGGACGGTGCACTCTCGACTCCAAAATCAGTCGCTGCCTCCCGGGGACTTCTCGTCCCTCCAGCCACGTGGTCGTGCCGCCTCCGAGAACCAGTTGGGCCTCCTCCCGGGGTTAGTTCAGATGGGTGGAGCAGGTCCCCGTGCTTGTGCCGTGACCGAGTGTTCTGGCTGGGAAGCTGTTCTCCCCGCTCCAATACCAGTCGCTGCCTCCCAGGGACTTCTCCTACCGGCTGCGTTCCACGCCGCCCGCGCGACCCTGATGGTCCCCTTCCCGGGGTTAGTTCAGGGGGGTGGAGCAACTCTCCGTGTTTATGCCGTACCTGCGTCCAGTCCAAATCCCTGCGGGACGGTTCCCTGGCTCGGACGCTGCTCTTTCTGCTCCAAGACCAGTCACTGCCTCCCGGGGACTTCTCCTACCGGCTGCGTCCCACGCCGCCCGTGGAACCGGCTGGTCCCCCTCCCGGGGTAAGTTCAGGGGGGTGGAGCCACTCTCTGTGCTTGTGCGGTACCTGACTGGTACGCTGGCTCCAGGCTCTGGAAACAATCGCTGCTTCCCCGTATTAGTTCGTTCTCCATCTCTAAATCTGTGTTTGTTGTTCCGGGTTCGTAGATTGTTATGTATGTGATCGATTCACTTGTTTTTCCGTGTCTTTGTTGTAAGAGGGATCCGAGGTAGCGTCTGCCTAGTCTGCCATCTTGGCTCCGCCTCCAGACCTTCTTTTTTGATGTTGAGGGCTCCTGGATTGTTACCTGCTTCATTTCTCTCAGTTTTTTGTTTTTTTTTTTTTTTGGTCTTTGCTGCAGGGGAACATTATGGAGCTTGTGACTAAGCTGCTTTCTTGGCTTCCATCTTCCCACCCCATCTATTGCTGAGACTATCTTCTAAATAATTCACTTTCCTCTGGTCTCCATGATCTTCCGTTCCATTCTAAACACTGCTGTCTGAAACGTCTTTCTAAAATCCAAACTTCCTCATGCCACTCTGTTGAAAATCTTTCAGTGATTCCCTGTTGCTCACAAGCTAATGTCCAAAGTCTTTACTGAAAAGTGGGCCAATATTACTCTTCTGGAATCATCATTTCTTTTCCCCAACCCCTTCTACAGTCCCAGTCCTCTCTTCTTTGACTAGTGAATGTTTTTCACTCAAAGCCCAGATCTAATATTACTTTCATCATTAATTTTCTGCTGAATTCTCCCAAATGAATTAGTTACTCTCTCCTCTGGATGCCCATAAAACATTGCCCATGCCATCAGCCAAGGAAGAGGAGAAAAAAGGGAAAGGGAATGCAGGTAAAACAATGGATTTCACCAGCTAAGGGGCTGCCAAAAGCAGCTTCTACTTAAACCAAAGCACATTTAATCTTATATTTTTTATACATTCTGGATAAGACTTCATATGAAAAGATATTTTTCCTCAAAAAAACAAACAAAAAGTCATAAAGCACAATTGTATTGGAAAAAATATGGTCTTTGAAGCCAGACAGAGATGTAGGTTTTAAATAAACACACTCCCGATTTAGCAATGTGTGTTTTAGACAAATCCATTACCCTACCTACTTCTCCAACACCATCATTTGTCACTTACTCCTTGGAAACTACACTCCAGTTGAGCAAACAATGAGGTTTTCTAAACATTTCACACAATCCCACACCATACTTAAACAAGGAATCACTGGGCTGAGATGGAGTAACCAAACCAAAAACCAAACCCATTGTTGTTAAGCCAATTCCAACTCATAGAAATCCTATAGGATGAGTAGAACTGCCCCATAGAGTTTCCAAAGAGCACCTGGTGAATTCAAACTGCCAACCTTTTGGTTAGCAGCTGTAGTTCTTAACCTCTACACCACCAGAGTTTCCTGAGATGGAGTAGAAAAGAGAAAAGAAAACCAAAGTTATGTTTACCCTGGAGATATCCTCAGATCTAGAAAAGGCATCTGAGAGACTGAGCTGAGCTTTCAGAGGCCTCCTGAGGTTAGAAAGACAAAATTAAAAGTCCAGTGTCTGCAAACGATGAGGCCCTAATATATTTTCCCATAATTTGTGCTGAGAACCCAAAAGGTTAAAGCCTAGATGTAAGAGGAAGTCAGGAGGAAACTAGCCTTCACAAAAATTGAAGTTTGAATTTGAAGTTCAGAAGATATCAAATTAAATTTGCTGATTTGTCAGTGTCCGCAGGTAACTTGACAAAAGAAATCTAAAGTCGTCTTTGGAGAAATACATCACCATTCTAGGCCACAAAACATTTCTACAAAATGTACTCAATGTCCAGAACACATTTACTGATTAATGGACACACAAAGAAGCAAGAACCCATAAGCCCATAATCTAGAACCAGAAGAAATAATACAGAGCAAAAAAATAAATAAATAAGAGACACATAGGGAATCCAGACATTGATTTTATGGGACACAGACTGTAAAACAACTATACTTATTTTGTTCGAGATAATTGTCAAGTTTGAAGTTTTCAACAAGAAAATAAAAAAAGATAAAAATTGACAGAAATATATTTTTATAAAAAGGAACTAAATTAAAACTCCAGACCTGAAAAATGAAATAGCAAAATCAGAAACTGATTAAATGGGTTTAACAGTAAATTATACTCAGCTAAATATATAAATATAAATTTATATTTAAAATATATATATATATTTTTTTAATATAAATTTAGTGAACTTGAGGACAGGTCAGAGGAAACTATCCAAAATGAATTCCAAAGAGTCGTTGTGATGGAATACATGGAAGAGAAGAAAAGAGAAACAAAAGATGTAATGTGAACATTTAATTGAGTCACGGAAGTAGGGAAGAGAAAAAATGGGACATAATCAATTCTAGAAGAAATTATGGCTTAGAATTTTTCATTAAAAAACTCGCCAGTTCAGGAGGTGGGGCCACAATGGCAGAATAGCCAGATGCTTCTGGCGAATGCTCTTACAAAAAAGACAAAAAAATCAAATGAAACGATTATATTTATGACAAGCTAGGAGCCCTGAACCTCAAAGGCGAAGTTAGAAAACGGACTAAGTGGAAGGGGAGAGTGAGACCGTTCAGAAGCAGAGAGGAGGTGCCGGACCTGAATCGCTGAGATCCCTCAGGCACCATTCCCAGAAGCGGCTGTGGCAGGCTGGCCGTAGTGTTCGGCCGCAGTTTTCTCAGAGAGAAGCAGCCAGCTGCACAGCCTACTCACACCTCCAGAACCAGAGAGGAATGGCACTCTCAGCAAAATCTAAGTACTTGCATATAATTTACCACTCCCCCCACCAAAAAGCCGGCTTCGGTTCCTGTTGATTTCCCTGGGCCTGAGAAAGCCCCATTTGAGTGCACTGAGCCATGCTGCCGGACTTGGAGAAGGAATAAATTAACAACAGGGGGAAAAGATAATTTGCCAGCTCCACTAACCTGGGGAGCTCAGAACAGAAGTGGCTCCTGTCCAGGCATAAATGATCTGTGGACTTTGAATACCTTTCCTTCCTGCATGGAACTGTGTGGGCCAATTCCAGAAGAATATGCCCTTGCTGGCAGACTGTGACTGTTTAAGCTGTGCAGTGGAGAGGCAGGTGGGTGTTTGATATGTGACAAGGCTTTGCCTATTAAACAGGGTCCTCACCAACCCTCTTCAGGGGCCTAAGGACTGGTGGCTCCTCTAAGATCACCCAGCCCTGGAGACAGGGGTCCAAGGATAACTGGTACCTCCCAGTCCTTACAACCAAAAGCATTGGGTGCCCATGGTCCATCTGCAGAACCCACCCACCTGCATGCTCTAGGGAAGAGGGACGCACTTTCCTAGAGACACTCAGGGGATGGTTCTCAGCCCCCTGCCTTGGTCAGAGCATGACCACCTGCTGCAACCAGATACTGGTAGCTACACCAATCACCCCTTCCCCTCTAAGACTGTAAGACAGAGCCTGTACCACACACTTGATGACTAGCTACCTGGACACCTGAGCTGAATCCACACAAGAAAAGTGAATGGACTCATAAGCTCATATACCTGATAACAGCCCTAGCCATTTGGTGACAGGGCATCAGAGCCCCAAAGGTGAAAACACTCAAACTAGCTCACTCAAGCAACCCATTTGGGTATATCTAAACAGAAACAAAGCAAGAAACTAGGATATAATAAACAAACTTAAAATAAACTAATAGCAATAACTTATAGATGGCTCAGAGAAAACAGTCAGTATCAAACCACATAAAGAAACAGACCATGATCACCTCAACAAGCTCTCAAAACAGAGAGTCAAAGATCTTCTGGATAACAGTGTCTTCCTGGAATTACCAGATGCAGAATTCAAAAGATTAACGTACAGAACTCTTCAAGACATAAGGACGGAGATCAGGCAATACACAGAGCAAGCCAAGGAACACACAGATAAAACAGCTGAAAAAATTAGAAAGGTTATTTGGGAACATAATGAAAAATTTAATAAGCTACAAGAATCCATAAAGAGACACCTATCAGAAATTCAGAAGATTAACAACAAAATTACAGAAGTAGATATCTCAATAGAAAGTAAAAGGAGCAGAATCAAGCAAGTGGAAGACAGAGTTGGGGGCCTTGAAAATAAAGCACTAGGCACCAATATATTTGAAGAAAAATCAGATAAAAGAATTTTTTAAAAAATGAAGAAACCTTAAGAATTGCTCTATCAAGAGAAATAACATACAAGCGATTGGAATACAAGAACAGGGAGGGATAACAGAAAATACAGAGAGAATTGTTGAAGATTTGTTAGCAGAAAATTTCCCTGATATCATGAAAGATGAGAAGATATCTATCCAAGAGTCTCATTGAACTCCACATAAGGTAGATTTTAAAAGAAAGTCATGAAGACATATTATAGTCAGACTTGCCAAAACTGAAGATAAAGAGAGAATCTTAACAGGGATAAATGAAAAGTCATCTGCAAAAGAGAGACAATAAGAATAAGCTTGGACTACTCGTCAGAAACCATGCAGGCAAGAAGGCAATGGGATGACTTACATAAAGTTTTGAAGGAAAAAAAAAATATTGCCAGGCAAGAATTGTATAGCCAGCAAAATTATCTCTCACATCTGAAGGTGGAATTAGGATATTTCCAGATAAACAGAAGTTTAGGGAATTCATAAAAAACCAAACCAAAACTACAAGAAATACTAAAGTGAGTTCTTTGGTTAGAAAATGAATAATATCAGGTATCGACCCAAGACTAGAACATTGGGCAGAGCAATCAGAAGTCAAACCAGCCAGGGAAATCACAAAAACAAATCAAGGTAAAAAGCACTCAAAATGGGGAAACAGCGATGTAATTATGAAAAAAGAAGTCCACATAAAGATAATAAAGAGAGACTAAGAAATGTAGTCATAGATCTTTCACATGGAGAGGAAGACAAGGTGATATAAAGAAATAAAAGTTAGGTTTAAACTTAGAAAACTAGGAGTAAATATTAAAGAAACCACAAAGAAGACTAACTATCCTACTCATTAAAATAAAATACAATGAAAAAATAGAGACTCAGCAGAAACAAAATCAACAACAATGAATACAAAGAAAAGACAATATTTATAGATAAACTACTCAGCGCAAAAAATTAAGTGGAAAAAAGAAACTCAACAACACACACAAAAAGACATCAAAATGACAGCACTAAAGTCATAAAAAAAAACCTATCCATAATTATGCTGAATATTAATGAACTAAATGGATGGATAAAGAGACAGAGAGTGGCAGAATGGATAAAAAAACACAATCTGTCCATATGTTGGAAACCCTGGTGCATAGTGGTTAAATGCTATTGCTGCTAACCAAAAGGTCAGCAGATCGAATCCACCAGGTGCTCCTTGGAAACCCTACGGGGCAGTTCTACTCTGTCCTATAGGGTCGCTATAAGAAACACATTTACACTTAGAGACACAAATAAATTAAAACTCAAAGAATGGAAAAAAATGTATCAAGCAAACAACAATCAAAAAAGAGCAGAAGTGGCAATATTAATTTCTGACAAAATAGACTTCAAAGTTAAATCCACCACAAAGGATAAGGAAGGACACTATATATTGATTAAAGGAACAATATACCAGGAGGATATAACCATATTAAATATTTATGCACCCAATGACAGGACTGCAAGATACATGAAACAAACTCTAACAGCACTGAAAAGTGAGATAGACAGCTCCACAATAATAGCAGGAGACTTCAACACATCATTTTTGGTGAAGGACAGGACATCCAGAAAGAAGCTCAATAAAGACATGGAAGATCTAAATGCCTCAGTCAACAAACTTGACCTTATAGACATATACAGAACACTCCACCCAACAGCAGCCAAGTATACTTTCTTTTCTAGAGCACATGGAACATTCTCTAGAATAGACCACATATTAGGTCATAAAGCAAGCCTTAGCAGAATCTAAAACTTTGAAATATTACAAAGCATCTTCTCTGACCATAAGGCCATAAAGGTAAAAATCAACAGCAGGGAAAAGAAATTAAACATTTGGAAACTGAACAATACCCTGCTCAAAAAGACTAGGTTATAGAAGACATTAAGGGTGGAATAAAGAAATTCTCAGAATCCAATAAGAATGAAAACACTTCCTATGATAACCTTTGGGACATAGCTAAAGCAGTGCTCAGAGGTCAATTTATATCCATAAATGCACACATCCAAAAAGAAGAAAGGGCCAAAATCAAAGAATGATCCCTACAACTTAAACAAATAGAAAGGGAGCAACGAAAGAAACCTTCAGGCACTAGAAGAAAGGAAATAATAAAAAATTAGAACAGAACTAAATGAAATAGAAAACAGAAAAAACACCTGGAAGAGTTAACAAGACCAAAAGCTGGTTCTTTGGAAAAATTAACAAAATTGATAAACCACTGGCCAAACTGACAAAAGAAAAACAGTAGAAGAAGCAAATAACCCGAATAAGAAATGAGATGGGCCATATTACAACAGACCCAACTGAAATTAAAAGGATCATATCACATTACTACAAAAAATTGTACTCTAACAAATTTGAAAACCTAGAAGAAATGGATGAATTCCTAGAAACACACTACCTACCTAAACTAACACAGAGGTAGAACAACTAAATAGACCCATTACAAAAGAAAAGATCAGAAAGTTAATCAAAAAACTGCCAACAAAAAAATACCTCTGGCACAGACGACTTTACTGCAGTGTTCTACCAAACATTTACAGAAGAGGTAACTCCACTACTACTAAAGGTATTTCAGAGCAAAGAAAAGGACGGAATACTCCCAAACTCATTTTATGAAGCCAGCATATCCTGATACCAAAACCTGGTAAAGGCACTACAAAAAAAGAAAATTACAGACCTATACCCCTTATGAACTCAGATGCAAAAATCCTCAACAAAATTTTAACCAATAGAATTCAACAATATATCAAAAAAATAATTCACCATGACCAAGTGAGTTTCATACGAGGTGTGCAGGGATGGTTCAACATTAGAAAAACAATTAATGGAATCCATCATATAGATAAAACAAAAGACAAGAACCACATGATTTTATAATTCGATGCAGAAAAGGTATTTGACAAAGTTCAACACCCATTCATGATAAAAACTCTCAGCAAAATACGAATAGAAGAAAAATTCTTCAACATAATGAAGGGCATTTATACAAAGCCAACAACCAACTTCATCCTAAATGGAGGGAGTCTAAAAGCATTCCCCTCGAGACTGAGAACCAGACAAGGATTCTCTTTATCACCACTCTTATTCAACATTTTGCTTATTCAACAATTTTTAGCCAGTGCAATTAGGCTAAATAAAGAAATAAAGGGCATCCAGATTGGCAAGGAAGAAGTAAAAGTATCTCTATTTGGAGATGACATGATTTTATACACAGAAGACCCTAAAGAAGCCTCAAGAAAACTACTGAAACTAGAAGAGTTCGGCAGAGTATCAGGATACAAGATAAACATAAAAAAATCAGTTGGATTCCTCTACACCAACAAAAAGAACATCGAAGAGAAAATCACCAAATAAATACCATTTACAGTAGCCCCCAAGAAGTTAAAATACTTAGGAATAATTCTTATTAGAGATGTAAAAGACCTATGCAAAGAAAATTACCAGACACAACTGCAAGAAACCAAAAGAGACTTACATAAGTGGAAAAACATGCCTTGCTCATGGATAAGACGGCTTAACCTTGTAAAAATATCTATTCTACCAAAAGCCATCTATAGACACAATGCAATTCCCATCCAAATTCCAACGACATTTTTTAATGAGATGGAGAAACAAATCACCAACTTCATATGGAATGGAAAGGTGCCCTGGTTAAGTAAAGCATTACGGAAAAAGAAGAACAAAGTGGGAGGCCTCACACAACCTGATTTTAGAACCTATTATACCACCACAGTAGTCAAAACAGCCTGGTACTGGCGCAACAGATACATAGACCAATAGAACAGAATTGAGAATCCAGACATAAACCCATCCACATATGAGCAAGATATTTGACAAAGGCCCCAAAACAGTTAAATGGGGAAAAGACAGTCTTTTTAGCAAATGGTGGCGGCATAACTGGATATCCATCTGAAAAAAATTAAACAAGACCCATACCTCACACCATGCACAAAAACTAAGTCAAAATGGATCGAGAACCTAAATAAAAATCTAGAATGATAAAGATCATGGAAGAAAAAAATAGGGACAATTCTAGGAGCCCTAATACATGGCATAAACAGTATGCAAAACATTACTAACTATGCAGAAGAAAAACTAGATAACTGGGAGCTCCTAAAAATCAAACACCTATGCTCATCCAAAGACTTCACCAAAAGAGTATAAAGATTACCTACAGATTGGGAAAAAGTTTTTAGCTATGACATTTCCGATCAGCACCTGATCTCTAAAATCTACATGATACTGCAAAAACTCAACTACAAAAAGACAAATAATCCAATTAACAAATGGGTAAAGGATATGAACAGACACTTCCCTAAAGAAAACATTCAGGTGGCTAACAGATACATGAAGAAATGCTCACGATCATTAGCTATTAGAGAAATGCAAATCAAAACTACTATGAGATTCCATCTCACTCCAACAAGGCTAGCATTAATCCAGAAAACACAAAATAATAAATGTTGGAGAGGTTGTGGAGAGACTGGAACACTTAGATACTGCTGGTGGGAATGTAAAATGGTACAACCACTTGGGAAATCGATTTGGTGCTTCCTTAAAAAGCTAGAAATAGAACTACCATACAATCCAGCAATCCCACTCCTTGGATTATAAAAAAAAAAAAAAATTATTATATCCTAGAGAAATAAGAGCCTTTACACGAACAGATATGTGCACACCCATGTTCATTGCAGCACTGTTTACAGTAGCAAAAAGTTGGAAGCAACCAAGGTGCCCATCAATGGATGAATGGATAAATAAATTATAGGATATTCGCACAATGGAATATTATTAATGGAATATTACACATTGAGAAAGAACAATGATGAATCCGTAAAACATTTCATAACATGGAGGAAGGTGGAAGGCATTATGCTGAGTGAAATTAGTTGCAAAAGGGTGAATATTGTATAAGGCCACTATTATAGAAAAGAACTCAAGAAATAGTTCAAACAGAGAAGAGAATATTCTTTGATGGTTACGAGAGTGGGGAGGGAGGGAGGGAGGGAGAGGGGTTTTCACTAATTAGATAGTAGAGACGAACTATTTTAGGTGAAGGGAAAGACAACACACAGAACAGGAGAGGTCAGCACAACTGGAATAAACCAAAAGCAAAGAAGTTTCCTGAATAAACCAGTTGCTTTGGAGGCTAGCGTAGCAGGGGCAGGAGTTTGGGTCCCATGGTTTCAGGTGACGTCTAAGTCAATTGGCATAATAAAATCTATCAAGAAAACATTCTACATCCCACTTTGGAGAGTGGTATCTGGGGTCTTAAACGCTAGCAAGCAGCAATCTCCCATCTAAGATTCATCAATTTGTCTCAACCCACCTGGAGCAAAGGAGAATGAAGAACACCAAAGACAAAGGGTAATTATGGAGTCCAAGAGACAGAAACCAGAGGCTATATCAGCCTGAGACCAGAAGACCCAGATAGTGACCAGCTGCAACCGATGACTGCCCTGACAGGGAACACAACAAAGAACCCCTGAGGGAGTGGGAGAGCAGTGGGATGCAGACCCCAAATTCTGGTAAAGAGGCCAGACTTAGTGGTCTGACTGAGGATAAAATGACCCCAGAGGTCATGGTCCCCAGACCTTCTCTTAGCCCAAGACAGAAACCATACCTAAAGCTAACTTTTCAGACAGGAATTTGACTAGACAATGATATTAGTGAAGAATGAACTTCTTGGATCAAGTAGACACATGAGATTATTTTGGCATCTGCTGTCTGAAGGGTAGTTGAGGGGGTAGAGAGGGTCAGAAGCTGGTTGAATGGACTCGAAAAGAAATAGAGGAGAGAAGGAGTGTGCTGTCTCAATAGATGGAGAGCCATTAGGAGTATATAGCAATGTGTTTATAAATTTTCGTGTAAGAATCCTACTTGATTTGTAAACTTGCACTTAAAGCTCAATAAAATTAAAAAAAAAAAAAACCCTCACCGGTTCATAGATCCAAGGAGTGTAAAACATCTCAAGAGAATTTTTGGTTAAATCCACACTTAAACACATCATAGAGAAACTATCCAAACCAAACCAAACTCACTGCTGTGGAGTCAATTCTGACTCACAGAGACCCTATAGGATAGAGTAGAATTTCCCCATAGGGTTTCCAAGGCCATAAATCTTTACTGAAGTGAACTGCCATGTCTTTCTCCTGAGAGAAACTATAGAAAACCAAAAATAAGGATATTTCAAAATTTGTCAGAATAAAATAAAATTTACCTTCAAAGAAACCGCAGTTAAAAACATATCTGATTTTCAATAGTTTTGATGGAAGCTAGAGGAAAAGGCAAGATTATCTTCAATGTGCATTTAAGAAATAACTGTAAACCTACCATCTAGGATACTCCACTGGTCTCACCCCATCATGAGGAAGGGAGAATGAAGAAAACTAAAGGCACAAGAAAGATTAGTCCAAAGGACTAGTGGACCACAACTACCACAGCCTCTACCAGACTGAGTCCAGTACAATTAGATGGTGCCCAGCTACCACCACTAACTGCTCTGACAAGGCTCACAATAGAGCATCCTGGATAGAGCTGGAGAAAAATGTAGAACAAAATTCTAACCCAAAATGAGAGACCAGACCTACTGGCCTGACAAAGACTGGAGAAACCTTGAGAGTACGGACCTCGGATACCCTTTTAGCTCAGTAATGAAGTCATTTCTGAGGTTCGCCCTTCAGCCAAAGATTAGACAGGCTCATAAAACAAAACAAGACTGAAAGAGCACACCAGCCCAGGGACAAGGACTAGAAGGCAGGAGGGGACAGGAAAGCTGATAATAGGGAACCCAAGCTCAAGAAGAGAGAGTGTTGTTGACATGTCGTGGGATTGGTAATCAATGTAAAAAAACAGTATGTTTACCAACTGTTTAATGAAAAGCTAGTTTGTTATGTAAACCCTCATCTAAAATACAATAAAAGAGAAATAACTGCAAACCTAGAACTCTACACTCAATGAAAATACCCTGCAAGAATGAAGACAAAATAAACATTATTTCGGACAAAAACTGAGAAAGTTAATTACAATAAAATCCACACTAAAGGAAATTTTAAAGTGTTCATTAGTTAGAGGTAAAA
This sequence comes from Elephas maximus indicus, assembly GCF_024166365.1. Classification (NCBI taxonomy): domain Eukaryota; kingdom Metazoa; phylum Chordata; class Mammalia; order Proboscidea; family Elephantidae; genus Elephas; species Elephas maximus. The sequence goes on along the minus strand of NC_064846.1, from coordinate 82,942,159 downwards.
TAATCCTAAATGAACGGTCACAGATACAGGAAGAAATTAAATGAATGCCAACAAAAGTGGTAGATATGCAGGAAAATATATGTGAATATTGGATGTCTAAAACACATAATATCTTGTGTGAAAACATATGTGTAGAGAGAGAGATTATAGAAAGAGAGGGGAAAAAGAAGGAGGAAGAGTATTAAAATACACAATATGATTAGCATATAAGTTAGGAATGGGGGAAAATGTGTCAAAGTGTTATAAGGTCCTTGCATAGTTCTGGAGAAAAATAAAAATATCAATTAACATTTTATTTTGATAATTCAGGCATGCATATTATAATTTTCAGAGTAACTAAATAAAGTGTATGTGATTTCAAACTTATAAAGGGGAAAATGTAATAATAAAACTAACCTAATAAATCAAAAATAACGCATGAAAGAGAAAGGAGAACATAGAATAGGTAAGACATTGAAGATACAAATTAAGATGGTAGATTTTAAACCGAATATATCTCTTGTTATATTAGATGTAAATGAACTAATTGTTCCCATTAAAAAAAAAAATGTCAGACTGGATGAACAAATAAAACCCAATTATCTGCTGTTTACAAAATACAGATGTAAAACATAAGACGTAAATGCAAAAACTAAAAGCACAAAATTCTTAGAAGAAAACTAGGGGTAATTCTTTGGAACCTAGTTTTTCACAAAGGGTTCTTAGATATGAAACTAAAAGCACAAGCAAGAAAAGAAAAAATAGATAAACTGGACTTCATCAAAATTAAATGCTTTTATGCACCAAAGGACTTTATCAACAAAATGAAGAGACAACCTACAGATTGGAAGAAATTATTTGAGAACTATATATCTGATAAGGGATTAATAGCTAAAACAGGAAGAATTCCTGCAAATCAATAACAAAAAGACAAACCAATCAAAAAAAAAAAAAAAAACACACAGGCACACACACAACTCCCAAGGCCTCCACCAGACCAAGTCCAGCACAACTAGATGGTGCCCGGCTACCACCACTGACTGCTCTGACAGGGATCACAATAGAGGGTCCCGGACTGAGCTGGAGAAAAATGCAGAACTAAATTCTAACTCACAAAAAAAGACCAGACTTACTAGCCTGACAGAGACTGGAGAAACCCTGAGAGTATGGCCCCCAGATACCCTTTTAGCTCAGTAATGAATTTGCTTCTGAGGTTCACCCTTCGGCCAAAGATTAGACAGGCCCATAAAACAAAACAAGACTAAAGGGGCACACCAGCCCAGGGGCAAGAAATAAAAAGCAGGAGGGGACAGGAAAGCTGGTAATAGGGAACCCAAGTTCGAGAAGGGAGAGTGTTGACACGTTATGGGATTGTTAACCAATGTCGTAAAACAATATGCTTAATGAGAAGCTAGTTTGTTCTGTAAACCTTCATCTAAAGTACAATAAATAAATGGAATAAAAAAAAGAAAGCAGTTTTAAATAACTCAAAGAATAAATAATAATGGGAAAAAATAAAATCTTTTCAACTAAATGATAATACTATATATCAAAACTTGTGGGTCAATAAATGGTCCTAGGACAACTGCATCTCCAAACGTAAAGAATGGAGTGGGACCCATACCTCACATCACAGACAAAAATTAATTCAAAATGGACCAATTACCTAAATATAAGAGTTAAAACCATAAAACTCTAAGAGGAAAACATAGGAGTAAAAGTGAGGACCTTCTTTTAGGCAATAGATTCTTATTAAATATGAAACCAAAAGCAGAAGCAGCAAGAAAAAAAATAGATACACCATTCTTCATCAAAATTAAAAACTTTTGTGCATCAGAGGACATTGTCAAAGAAAGTGAAAAGACAACTTATAAAATGGGAGAAAATATTTGGAAACCATGTATCAGATCTAAAGGCTTAATATTCAGAATATATAAAGAACTCCTACAACTTAACAACAATAAGACAAACCACCCAATCAAAAATTGGGCAAAGGACTTGAATAGACATTTCACCAAAGAAGATATACGAATGGTCAACAAGCACATGAAAAGATGCTCAACATCATTAGTCATTAGAAAAAAAAAAAGTTGTCCTGTACTCAATTCCAACTCATGGTGACCCCATGTGGGTCAGAATAGAACTGTGTTGCATAGTGTTTTCAATGGCTGATTTTTCAGAAACAGATCACCAGGCCTTTCTTCTGAGGTGCCTCTGAGTGGACACAAACTTCAGACCTTTAGGTTACCAGCCAAGAGCATTAACTCTTTGCACCACTCAGGGATTCAAATGCAAATTAAAACCACAATGAGATACCTAGGATGGCTAGTATCAAAAAAAAAACAAAAAGAAAGAAAAGCCCTACAATTATCAAGTGTTGGCAAGGATGTAGATGTATTGGAATATCTATACATCGCTGATATGAATGTAAAATATAGCAGCCACTTTGGAAAACAATTTGGCAGTTCCTAAAATAGTTAAACATAGAATTACCGTATGACCCAGCAATTCCACTTCTAGGTATACAGGTATGCATCTCTTATGGCCCACAATACGTTTTGTGAAATAGGAAATTATGTGACTTGGACGCCGTGAAACGCCTTGGTCCACACGGGAGGGGGGATTCTCCTGGCCCAACTCCTTGGGCTGCTGTGGGACAAGGAGCCCAGGCCCTATGCCTCAGGTGAGGGCTGGGCTGGTACGACCTGGCCTACCCTGCAGCCCCCTGAAGGCTCAGGCAGTAGGGCGAGATGCCTGCCCACCTTAGGCACTGGGGAGCAGGATTGGGGCCCATTCCTCCCAGCTGCAGGGGTGTCTGTTCCTGCGTGTGGTGGGGGGGCTTTAGGTGGGCTTGCTGCCCAATTGGGCTGTGGGCATCCCCCAGAGAAAGGGGGAGGTTTTGTTTGTTTGTTTTCCTTTTGGGAATGTCAGTCATTTATTGTGGGGGTAGGAGTGGAGTTAGAGAAACAGCTCCTTTATAAAAGGAAACCAAAGGCTCCACTTGGAGCCCTGCAGAAGCATCTCTATCATGCAATCAGGCTGTTCTCTTAAGCGGCTGGGCCCAGCCCTGCACACGGCCCCAGAAAGCCCCTCTGAGCCCCAACTTGGCCTTGTCTTCAGGGACCTGCCCTTGGGCTTTGGAGGCGTCTGGTCACTGCCTCTATCTGGCCTCCGATTCTTTTGTTTTTCAATAGAGATACTTTATTTTAAATTCTACTTTTTTTCCTTTGAAATATTATCATAATGGTATTATTAATAAATGCTAACTTTTTAATTTTTATTCTATTAACTTACCAAAAAGATGCAAGAATAATAAGAACTCCCATATATCCTTCACCCAGATTCATTCATAACTAATATTTGCCACATTTGCTTTCTCATTCTGTCTATACTAGCATATTTTTTAACGAATCATTTGAGAGTCAGTTACAGGCACAATGCCCCTTTGCCTCTAAATACTTCAGTGTGTATTTTCTAAGAAAAAGGAGATCCACCTATATAACCATTGTGCAGTTACTGGAATTGCTAACATTAACACAATACTATTGTGTCATCTACAAACTTTTTCAGATTTGACCAATGCCCTGATAATAATATAGTGAAATAGTAGTAATGAAAATGCGGATGATATTTCTAGTCAGTGGCCCAATTCAGGATCAAGCACCACATTTAATTCCTCTTTCTTTTTTACCCTAAAGCAATTCCTCAGCCTTCCTTTCTCCTTCATGACATTGACCTGACATCTATTTGTAGAATGCCCTCATGATTATATTCAGTTCACAGACTTAGGCAGGAACAGCATGAAGCGATAGGGTGCCTTCTCGGTGTACCTGTTACATTAACACTGATCACTGAGTTAAGGCGGGGTCTGCAAGGTTTCTTCATGGTAAGGGAACCTTTTCCCCTTTGTAATTCATAAGTAAATTTTAGGAATATACTTTGAGACACTACATTTTAACCACTATAAATACTTAAGGGAGAAAGCTGTCGCCCAATTCTTTTGACTATTTTTAAAACCTATAATGAAAATAAAATGTAGTGTGTATCATGATGCTGCTTTACATGCCATCAGAAGTGTATCACTCCATATTCAAAAAAAGAAAAAGCCTGTGGAAAACTAGCCAGGCAACTGTCTCTCATCTGGCCTCTGATTCTTTAACTACTACTTCTTGTTTGGAGGCTCTGTGGGCTGTCCCTGCTTGGTCAGCCGGTGGAACATGTCCTCATCAGGCTCCTTGCCTACTGTCTGGTAGCAGTACTTAGCTTCATCCTCCTCCTCCTCAGGTTGGCCAGCCCCCTCTGCCTCCGGTGGGCCCCTGGTCCTCGATATCACTGACCCCATCAACCTCAGCTTGTACTTTCTACTTGCCTGCCTGCCTCTGCTTCTTGTGGGCCTCTCACTGCTCCTGCTTGCACTGCACATCCTGGGCCTGCTAATCCTGCCTCTGGGCCTTCAGCTGCAACCTCTCCTCCTTGGCCACTAGGATGGCCTGCAGCTCCTCCTCCATCTTGTGCAGGAAACTGGAAAAACACATTCCCCTCCAGGCACCCTCCTGTAACTTGATGCACTGCAGTGTCATCCAAGGACCCATCTCAGTGAACAGCAAGGTGTTCTGCTGGTCCCGCATTTTACAATGCCTGGGGATCGCCTGGAGCAGCTCCTTAATGTTGTGCTCACCTTTGGGCTCCGCCTTGCTCTCTGACTGCCCCTAACCCATGGCCAGCAGTTCGCTGACATCCTGCAGACACCTCATGTTGGGGAACTTCTGCTGGAGAAGCTTCTTCATCCTGTCACTTGGGCACACAGGACAACTTTGATGCTATAATGGTGGAAATCCAGGTACAGGGAGTGGGGCTGTAGTTGATGAGGAGGCAGTGCTTGATGGTGTTCAGGCTTACCTAATGCATGTTGATAGAGGGGAACAGGTTCTGGAACATAGTGGCCATGAGCTTCATGTGCATGCCATGGGGACCAAAGCTGTTGAGCACCAGGAAGGGATGGAGGGCATCCCCCCAGAGAGTGCACACTGGATCACACACGTGTATGCCATGGATGTTGTTGGAAGGGACGTTATGCAGCACATGACTGTGTATTCAAAAGAATTAAAAGCAGTGACTCAAACAGACACATGTACACCAATGTTCATTGTAGCATCAGTCACAATAGCCAAAATGTAGAAACAACCCAAATGTCCACCAACAGACAAATGGATAAACAAAATGTGGTACATACGTATGTTGTTGTTAGGTGCTGTTGAGTCAATTTCAACTCATAGTGATCCTTTGTACAACAGAACAGAACACTACCTGGTCCTGTGCCATCCTCACAATCATTGCTATGTTTGAGCCCTTTTTGTAGTCACTCTGTCAATCCATCTGGTTGAGGGTCTTCCTCTTTTTCACTGACTCTCTACTTTACCAAGCATCATGTCCTTCTTCAGGGACTGGTCCCTCCTGACAACATGTCCAAAGTATGGGAGATGAAGTCTCGCCATCCTTACTTCCAAGGAGCACTCTGGCTGTGCTTCGTCCAAGACAGATTTGTTCGTTCTTCTGGCAGTTCGTGGTATATTCAATATTCTTCACCAACATCATAATTCAAAGGAATCAATTCTTCTTCAGTCTTCCATATTTATTGACCAGGCTTTGCATGCATATGAGGCAATTGAAAATACCATGGCTTGAGTCAGGTGCACCTTAGCCCTCAAAGTGACATCTTTGCTTTTCAACACTTTGAAGAGGTCGTTTGCAGCAGATTCCCTCAATGGAATGTATCTTTTAGCTTCTTGACTGCTGCTTCCATGGGTGTTGATTGTGGATCAATGTATATATGTATAAAAAAAATGTATAATGGAGTATTATTCTGCTATAAACAGAAATGAAGTTCTGGTATGTGCCACGTGGATGACCCTTAAAAACATTGTGTTAAAAGAAATAAACCAGACACTAAAGGATAAATATTGTATGATCCCATTTATATGAAATATCCAGATTACGAAAACCCAAGCAGACAAAAGAAGATTATGGTTGCCAGGGGCTGGAGGGAAGAAGAAATGGATAGTTAAGAAAAAAAATAAGTAACTAGAAAAGGACAGAATAAAAAATATATATTTTCTTATTGATTCTAAAGAGAATGAATTTCCTCTTTCATGGATATTAAACTTACATAAGTTACAATGTTTTATTCTAGTTTTTCATTTGTCTGCCAACTTTGTAAAAAGATAAAAAATAAAGACTTGTTGGAAAGAATGTAGCATATAAGAGAAAATTGATAGCCTTAAAATCTTATATTAGAAAAAAAGGAAATTAATTAGCTACTCATCCATCTTAAAAAATTAACAGATACCAAAATAAATTAGAAGGAAAAAGTATGATAAATGCAGAAATAAAATAGAGAAACAAACCTACAATGCTGAAGATCAACAAAGCCAAAATTTGGTTAATTGAAAGGCTAATAATAGATACACATCTTTCAAACAACCAGTGTCAGGAATAAAAAGGGGGAAAATCACAAGTTCTACAGTCATTATGAAGATAATAAAAGATTAATATGAGAAAATATATGGTTCTCTGTATTGAAATTTTACTTGAACATATTTCTATAAAAATGCAGGTTACCAAAACTAACCTCAATACTTCTATAACTAATAAAGAAATTGAATCCATAAGCTAAACCATCCCACTAACAAAATCAAGGACTAGGTGACTTCACCAGCGAGTTCCACCAAACATGCAAGAAAGAAATAACATCAGTCTTATGCAAGCTTTTCCAAAGAACAGAGCAAATATTCTTCACAATTCATTTTATATCCTTGATATCAAAACCCCACAGAAACAGAAGAAAAACCATAGACCAATCTTATTCGTGAAAGAATATGCAAGTGTCCTAAACAAAATATTTGCCAATGAATTCCACCAATAAATAAAAAGAATAATACATCATGGTCAACGGATGCAATGATTGCTTAAGACTCAGAGAGCCACAATATCTGACTAAAGAAGATAATTCATACTGTTATTTCAATATATGGAGAAAGATTGGTAAAAAAGCAAAATAAAACAAAACTTCTGCTCATGAGAAATTCTTGTAGAAAACAGGAATAAAAGGAAACTTCCTTAACTTTTTTAAGGAAGTAACAAAATCTACCACAAAATCATACTGTATGGTGATGTGTTGAAAGTTTTCAATTTGAGATAAGGAACAGGACAAGCATGCCCACAATCCTGCCTTATACTAGAGGTTCTAACCAGTGCAGTAAGCCAAGAAAATGAATAATTTAACAGAGAAAATTTAATAATGTGAATTGGTTAAACAGGTTTTAAAAATAATGAAAAGGCAACAGGGAACACTGAGGTAAGAAGAAAGAGTAACTACAGGAACAGATAGCACCTGTCTTAGAGTGGGTTCTCTACAGAAGCAAAATCAGTGAACTGAATACATATATACAGAGAGACAGAGACACAGAGAGAGAGAGATTCATATCAAGGAAATGGCTCATGCGGTGGTAAAGACTCAAAAGTCCCAAGTCCGTGGGTCAGGCTAGAGGCTTCTCCTGACTCATGTAGCTACAGGGGCTGGTGAACCCAAGATCATCAGGTTAGACAGCAGGCCACTGGCTCACAGGCTGTGGAGGCTGAAGAATCTCGAGATGGCAGGTAAGCTGCTAGCTCAAGTCCCAAGAACTGGAGGTTAGATGAGGAGCCAGCTGTGGTATCCAGAGTGAACAAAAGCCCAAGAGCTTTGCCAGAAAGTCCGCATATACTGGATGCAGGCTACAGCCCCAGGGAAACTCACTGTCAACTGATTGACTGTTCATAGCAGATCTCATCATGGAGCTTATTACATCTTTATAGAGCTGCCAAACTACATCATAACTGCCAAACCACTGAGAATCATGGCCCAGTCAAGTTGACACACAACCTTAACCTTCATACCACCCCTAGGGCTGGGAGGCAAAGGTAAAAGGTTAGGGTTATCAGAACCTAGGAGCTTGGAAAAAAGCAATGAGAAGCTGGGACCAAAACCTCTGGGAGGGGTGCAGCTTGGCTAGTAACGATACTCTGGAGATTGAATGACAGAATGGAGAACCCTGAAACAGACTAATGCACACAGCGTGCTTCATATGATGGTAGCACTGTAAATCAAATAAATGATGATAAAACAACAGAAAAAAAATTAAATTAGAACCCTACCTCACATCACCACAAAAATACATTCCAGCTAGATTATACCCCTAAATGTGAAATACAATAAAATTTTTAGATGATAAGACCCCTTGATATCAAAACTATGCAAAAGCAGAAAGAAAAATCACAGGACAATCCCACCCCTGAAAGTTCAGGCAAGTATCCTAAACGAAATATTCACAAATGAAAACATGTGCAAAAAAACATACGAGAATATCTTTATTCCCTCAGGATAAGGAAATGTGTGTTAGCACATGTGAAGCACTAACCATAAGGGAAAAACTGAGTAAATTTAACTCTGCCAAAATTAAGAACTTATATTCATTAAAAGATATATATTTTTAACTTTCTATTGTGCTGTAAGTGAAAGTTTACAAATCAAGTCAGTCTGTCATACAAAAATTTATATACACCTTGCTGTATACTCCTAGTTGCTCTCCCCCTAATAAGACAGCACACTCCTTCTCTCCACCCTCTATTTCTACGTCCATTCAGCAAGCTTCTGTCCGCCTCTGCCTTCTCACCTCCACTCCAGACAGGAGCTGCCCACATAATCTCATGTGTCTACTTGATCCAAGAGGGCACTCTTCACCAGTATCATTTTCTATCCCATACCCGGTCCAATCCCTGTCTGAGGAGTTGGTTTTGGGAATGGTTCCTGTCTTGAGCTAACAGACAGTCGGGACCATGACCTCCAGGGTCCTTCTAGTCTCAGTCAGACCACTAAGTCTGGTCTTTTTAACAGAATTTGACGTCTGCATCCCACTGCTCTCCTGCTCCCTCAGGGCTTCTCTGTTGTGTTCCCTGTCAGGGAAGTCATCGGTTGTAGCTGGGCACCATCTAGTTCTTCTGGTCTCAGGGTGAGGTAGTCTCTGATTTATGTGGCCCTTTCTGTCTCTTAGGCTCATAATTACCTTGTGTCTTTGGTGTTCTTCATTCTCCTTTGCTCCAGGTGAGTTGAGACCAATTAATGCATCTTAGATGGCCACTTGCTAGTGTTTAAGACCTCAGACACCACTCTCCAAAGTGGGATGCAGAATGTTTTCTTAATAGATTTTATTATGCCAATTGACTTAGATGTCCCCTGAAACCATGGTCTCTAAACCCCCACCCCTGCTACCCTGGTCATTGAAGCATTTGGTTTATTCAGGAGACTTCTTTGCTTTTGGTTTAGTCCAGTTGTGCTGACGTCTCCTGTATTGTCTGTTGTCTTTCCCTTCACCTAAAATAGTTCTTATCTACTAATTAGTGAAAACTCCTCTTCCTCCCTCCCTCCCCACTCTCGTAACCATCGAAAGAATATTTTCTTCTCTGTTTAAAGTATTTCTTGAGTTCTTATAATAGTGGTTTCATACAATATTTGTCCTTTACAACTGACTAATTTCACTCAGCATAATGCCTTCCAGATTCTTCCATGTTATGAAATGTTTCACCGATTCATCATTGTTCTTTATAGATGCATAGTATTCCATTGTGTGAATATAACATAATTTATTTATCCATTCATCCATTGATGGGCACCTTGGTTGCTTCCATCTTTTTGCTATTGTAAACAGTGCTGCAATGAACATGGGTGTGCATATATCTGTTCATGTCAAGGCTCTTATTTCTCTAGGGTATATTCCAAGGAGTAGGATTGCTGGATAATATGGTAGTTCCATTTCTAGCATTTTAAGGAAGCACCAAATCAATTTCCCAAGTGGTTGTACCATTTTACATTCCCACCAGTAGTATATAAGTGTTCCAGTCTCTCCACAACCTCTCCAGCATTTATTAATTTCTGTGTTTTGGATTGATGCCAGCCTTGTTGGATGAGATGGAATCTCACTGTAGTTTTGATTTGCATTTCTCTGATGGCTCATGATCGTGAGCATTTCCTCATGTATCTGTTAGCTACCTGAATGTCTTCTTTAGTGAAGTGCCTGTTCATATCCTTTGCCCATTTTTTAATTGGGTTATTTGTCTTTTTTGTTGCATTTTTGCAGCATCATGTAGATTTTAGAGGTCAGAGGCTGATCAGAAATGTCATAGCTAAAAAACTTTTTCCGGTCTGTAGGTAGTCTTTTTACTCTACTGGTGAAGTCTTTGGATAAACATAAGTGTTGATTTTTAGAAGCTACCAGTTATCTAGTTTCTGTTCTGTTGTTTGTGCATTATTAGTAATGTTTTGTATTCCATTTATGCCATGTATTAGGGCTTCTAGCATGGTCCCTATTTTTTCTTCCATGATCTTTATCGTTTTAGATTTTATATTCAGGTTTGATCCATTTTGAGTTAGTTTTTGTGCATGTTGTGAGGTATGGGTCTTGTTTCATTTTTTTGCAGATGGATATCCAGTTATGCCAGTACCATTTGTTAAAGAAACTGTTTTTTCCCGATATGTCAAATATCGGCTGCTCATAGGTGAATGGATTTATGTCTGGATTCTCAATTCTCTTCCATTGGTCTATGTATTTGTTGTTGTACCAGTACCAGACTGTTTTCACTACCGTGGCAGTATAATACATACTAAAATCAGGTAGTGTGAGGCCTCCCACTTTGTTCTTCTTTTTCAGTAATGCTTTAGTTTTTTTTTTTTTTTTTTTTTTTTAGTTATTCAGGGCCTCTTCCCCTTCTGTATGAAGCTGGGGATTTGTTTCTCCATCTCCTTAAAAAATGTCATTGGATCAGAATTGCATTGTAGCTATAGATCGCTTTTTGTAGAATAGACATTTTTTACAATGTTGAATCTGCCTATCCATGACCAAGGTATGTTTTTCCACTTATGTAGGTCTCTTTTGGTTTCTTGGAGTAGTGTCTTGTAGTTTTCTTTTTATAGGTCTTTTATGTCTCTGGTAAGATTTATTCCTAAGTATTTTATCTCCTTGGGGGCTACTGTAAATGGAATTAATTTGGTGATTTCCTCTTCGAAATTCTTTTTGTTGGTGTAGAAGAATCCAACTGATTTTTGTATGTTTATCTTGTGTCCTGATACTCTGCTGAACTCTTCTATTAGTTTCAGTAGTTTTTTTGAGAATTCTTTAGGGTTTTCTGTGTATAAGATCATGTCATCTGCAAATAGAGATTTTTTTTACTTCCTCCTTACCAATCTGGATGCCCTTTATTTCTTTATAATTGCTCTGGCTAGGACCTCCAGCACAATGTTGAATAAGAGTGGTGATAAAGAGCATCCTTGAAAAGACATGTTAAGAGAGTAAAAAGGCAAAATATAAAGTGAGATAATATAGTCAAAAAGGCGTAACTAACAAACAGCTCCTATTCAGAACACATAAATTCCTATAAAGCAATAATTCCTGGATGGTGCAAGGAAGCTGCTAACTGAAAGATTGGAGGTTGGAGTTCACCCAGATGCACCTAAGAAGAAAGGCCAGACCATTTACTCCTGAAAAATCAGTCATTGAAAACCCTAGGAAGCGCAGTTGTACTCTGACACACATGGGGTCACCATGAGTTGAGTTGACTTGCCAGGAACTGGTATTGGTAACAAGTCAGACAACCCAATAAATATGAGCAAAAGATTTGAAAAGGAGCTTCACAACAGAGGAAACCATTTAGCCAATCAATATATTAAATGTCTCTTAATCTTATTAATATTTACCTGAATGTAAATTAAAATCATTAGGTAGATACCCCTACACACACACAAGATTGACTAAAATTAACAAGCCTGAAAATACTAAGTGTTAGCAGTAATATGAAGAATGAGAACTCTCATACCCTGAATCAGATGTGAAATGAAGATTGTGAATTGGGACAACTATTTTGGAAAAGAATTTGAAATGATCTAGTAAAATTGTAGATATCCTAAAACCCAACAACTCTAGTCCTCGATATATGTATTTATATATGTATACATATATTTACACAAATATGTCTTAGATATGTCATATATTAATGTATCTTGCAGAAATTAAAGTTTATGTGCACCAGAATGTATGTGCAAGAATGTTGATAGCAGCATTGCTCATAGCCAAAAACTAGAAACACAAATATTCATTAACAATAAAAAGAGATAAATTATAGTATGTTCACACAATGGAATGCTATACAGCAATGTTAATAGGTAATCTACAACTAGTAAAGCAACATGGATGAATTTCACCAGACACTATGTTGTAAAAAAACAGCAAGACACAAATGAGCACATGATTACATTTATATAATGTTCAAACACAGGCAAAACTAAGCTATGTTATGTTATTTAGGAAGTGTATTAGGTGGTAAAAGTAAAAAGCAAACCAAGGAAGTCAGAATTGCAGTTACCTCTAAATGGGAGAGAGGGCTATACTCTGGAAGGGCTACACAAGAAATTTCTGGGGTGTTAACAATGCTTTATTTCTTGAGCTGGAGGGTTATGTGGGGGGTTGCTTTACAATCATTATAAACTGTACATTTATATTTTACGTACAGTGTGAAATAAGTTCTCTGATTAGTCAAAAAACATTTTACAAAGTCTTGATTAAAAAAAATGAGCCTTGGAGACACAGTGGTTAAAGTGCTTGGCTGCTAACCGAAGGTCAGTGATTCGAACCCACAAGCTGCTCCATAGGAGAAAGATTTGGCAGTCTGCTTCCGTAAAGATTACAGCTTTGGAAATTCTATGGGGCAGTTCTACTCTGTCTTACAGGGTTGCTATGAGTTGGAATCAAACCGATGGCAACAGGTTTGGTATTGGTGAGTCAAAAACCTTAGATTTGAATAATCTCTTAAACTTTTCTGAGCCTCCATTTTCCTATCTGTACACTGATGGTAATTATACCTACTCATTCAAATGTGTCAAGTGAGATCCTGCGTATGAAAGCACACTGTAGACTGTAAGGTGCAATGTAGATATCAGCTGCTGTTATTCTACTGATTCTGAGTCTGCAACAGTTTAGAGAAAAGACAAAAGAAAATGAGGTCAAGGCTACCACAGGGAGGTACATTCATAGCATCTTTTAACCATGAAAGTTAAAAAAAAAAAAACTGGAAAATTCAGGTAAAGATCTGAAAAAAACACCGCTTGGAACAAACATGTTGTGCCACCTGGTGAGAGATATCAACTCGCCACCACCCCAATTCCAACTACTCTACCAATTCTGTCCCACCCCTAATGCCTGGCTCCCCCACCACCATATATTTCTTGTGTTGTGGTGGTGGTTTTTATTATTTTTTATTTATTTATTTTGTTTGTTGTTTGTTGGTTTCTTCTGTCTTTTTCCCCTCTTTCCTTTCTCCTGCCCACCTAGCCCCGTGTGCTGCCCACAACCCTTCTTGACCACTCAGCTAGAGAGCCACCTGCACACAGCCTTGCCAGATCTGCCCTGCCCCAACAGGCTGAACCCTACCGTGCCAACATTTTCTTTTTTCCTTAATTTTCTTCTTTTTTTTGCTTGTGTTTGTCTCTTCTTTCTCTTTCACCCACTTAGCACCCCACATCACATCCTGTCCTTTCCCTCCCGCCTATCTGTACCATGTGCTGATGGTGGCAATGACATGGTCCCCCAGACTCTGCCCTGCACTGCCCCTACAAGTGGCAATGACATGGTCCCCCAGACTCTGCCCTGCACTGCCGCTCAGATCCACCCCATTAACCCCAGTTTGTGTGGTAAACTACCCGTCCCAGCCTCTCCTCCCCCACTGGACTTGCCCTGCTGCACCGAAGCTGAGTGACTGGCCCTGCCCACCTAGACAAGTTGGTGAGAAGTACCGTGCCCATAGGCAAGCAAGCTATAAAACACATCCAGGACACCTGCCCAGACATAACCAAATAAAACAAAAAAGCAGGACAGCTAGCAGACACATGACGAAATGCTCAAGATCACTAGCCATTAGAGAAATGCAAATCAAAATGATAATGAGATACCCTCTCACCCTGATATTACTGACAGGAATTAAAAAAAAAAAAAGAACATTACAAATGTTGGAGTAGATATGGGAAATTTGGAACTCTTACACACTGCTGATGGGAATGTAAAATGATATAACCATTTTTGAAAATGATATGGCACTTCCTTAAAAAGCTAGATATAGAAATACCATATGATCCAGCAATCCCACTCCTAGGAATATATCCTAGAGAAATAAGAACTGTCACAGGAATAGGCATATGCACACCCGTGTTCAATGCAGCATTATTCACAATAGAAAAAGATGGAAACAACCTAAGTGCCTATCAACAGATGAACGGATAAACAAACTACTGTACCTACACACAATGGAATACTATGCAACAATAAAGAACAATGATGAATTTGCAAAACATCTCACAACATAGATGAATCTGGAGCGCATTATGTTGAGTGAAATAAGTCAATCACAGAAAGACAGATGCTGTATGAGGCCACTATTATAAAAACTCATGAAAAGGTTTTACACACAGAAAGAAACAATCTTTAGTGGTTTTTTTTTAGGGAGGGGAGGTGTGGGAAGAGAAACACATGAAATAGACAATAGATAAGTGGTAACTTTGGTGAAGGGCAAGACAGTACACAATACTGGGAAAGTCAGCACAACTTGACCAAGGCAAGGTCACAGAAGCTTCAGAGACACATCCAAACTCTCTGAGGGACCAGATTACTGGACTGAGGGCTGGGGACCATGGTCTTGGGGGACATCTAGCTCAATTGGTATAACACAGTTTATAAAGAAAATGTTCTATACCCTACTTTGGTGAGTAGTGTCTGGGGTCTTAAAAGCTTGTGAGCAGCCATCTAAGATACTCCGCTGGTCTCATCCCATCTGAAGCAAGGGATAATGAAGAAAACCAAAGACACAAGGGAAAGATTAGTCCGAAGGAATAACGGACCACAACTACCACAGCCTCCACCAGACTCAGTCCAGTACAACTAGGTGGTGCCTGGCTAACACCAACAACTGCTCTGACAGGGATCATTTTACTTGGATGCACAATCAACACCCATGGAAGCAGCAGTCAAGAAACCAAACGATGTATTGCATTGGGCAAATCTGCTGCAAAAGAGCTCTTTAAAGTGTTGAAAAGCAAAGATGTCACCTTGAAGACTAAGGTGTGCCTGACCCAAACCATGATGTTTTCAATCACCTCATAGGCATGTGAAAGCTGGACGATGAATAAGGAAGACTGAAGAAGAATTGATGCCTTTGAATTGTGGTGTTGGTGAAAAATATTGAATACACCATGGACTGCCAAAAGAATGAATAAATCTGTCTTGGAAGAAGTACAACCAGAATGCTCCTTAGAAGCAAGGATGGCGAGACTATGTCTCACATACTTTAGACATGTTAACAGAAGAGTTCAGTCCCTGGAGAAGGACATCATGCTTGGTAAAGTAGAGGGTCAGTGAAAAAGAGGAAGGCTCTCAGTGAGATGGATTGACACAGTGGCTGCAACAATAGGCTTAAGCATAACAACGATTGTGAAGATGATGCAGGACCAGGCAGTGTTAGTTGTGTTGTGCATAGGGTCGTTATGAGTCCGAACCTACTCGATGGCACATAACAACAGCAACATAAAACAAAAGGAGACTGAAGGGGCACACCAGCCCAGGGGCAAGGACTAGAAGGCAGGAGGAGATATGAAAGCTGGTAATAGGGAACCCAAGGTGGAGAAGGGAGAGTGTTCACATGTTGTAGGTTTGGTAACTCATGTCACAAAATAATATCTGCATTAATTATTTAATAAGAAGCCAGTTTGTTCTGTAAACCATCAACTAAAGTACAGTAATAAAACAAAATAAGTAAAGGTGAACCACAGAAGGCATTTTCTACAATTAATTTGGAATCACAGTTTATCAAGGTATGTCAATCAGTATATATGTGTGTGTGTGTATTTGTGTATATTTCCATTTTTGATTGAAACAATTTAAAGTTTTATTGGGATCCAGATTTAAACTGTTTTCAAAACTCCGTTTGATATATATGAGCAATAGAAATATCTCACAATTTGAATTTTATATCTTAAACCCTGCTGATATAAAACAAAGGATATGGAAAAACACAATATTTTAGTGAAACCTGAAAGAATTTTTGTCACTTAAAAAATTCTCTCAGTCTTTCCAACATTATTCTTAAAGAAAAAACAGTGAGAGCCTCCCCCTTAAGAAAGGAAACTACGACTATAAAACTCTTATTCAATATTGTACTAGAAGTCCTAGCCAGAGCAATAAGGCAAGAAAGGGAAATGAATGGCATACAAATTATAAAGGACAAAGTAAAATTATCTGTATTCACAGATGACATGATTCTGTACACAGAAAATCCCAGAGTTTTCACAAGAAATCTACCGTATCTAATAGAATAATTCAGCAAAGCTGCAGGGTGAAAAATTGACATACGAAAATCAGTGGTGTTCCTCTACACTAACAATGAGAACTCCGTAAAGGAAACCAAGAAAACAATATTATTTACAATAGCCCCCCAAATGATAAAATACTTAGGAAGAAACCTAACCAGGTATGTAGAACACCTACACAATGAAAACTATAAAATGCTACTACAAGAGACTAAAAAAGACCTACATAAATGGAAGAACATTCCATGCACATGAATTGGTAGCCTTAACATTGTGAAAATGTCAATACTACACAAAACATTCTACAGTTTCCAAAAACATTCTTAACTGAAATGGAGAAACTAATCACCAACTTTATATGGAAAGCTAAGAGGCCCGGAATAGCCAAAGCAATTTTGAAGAAGAACACATTAGGAGACCTCACACTCCCTGATCTAAAACATACTATACAGCCACAGTAATCAAAATAGCCTGGCATTGGTTCAATGATAGACACATATACTCATGGAATAGAATTGAAAACCCAGAAACAAATTTATCCATCTATGGACAGCTGATTTTCAACCAGAGGTCAAAGTCCATTCAGTGGGGAAGAAACAATCTCTTTAGCAAATGGTGCTGGCAAAAGTGGATATCCATTTGCAGAAAAATTAAACAGAATCCATACCTCCCATCATACACAAAAACTAACTCAAAAAGAACCAAATACTTAAATGTTAAAGCTAAAACTATAAAGTTCCTGGAAGATGACATGGGGACAAACTATGGGACCAAAATTTTCCTCAAAAATAGATTATCAAACACAACTACAAATGCTCAAAAAGCAGAAGACAAATTAGATAACTGGGACCTCATAAAAATAAAATACGTTCATCAAAAGACTAAAAGACAACCTACAGACTGGGAAAAAACTTCTGCAACGACATATCTAATAACGGTCTAGTCTTTAAACTATATAGAAAATTTCAACAACTCAAGAACAAAAACGGAAACAACCCAATTAAAAAATGAGAAAAAGACATGAACAGACACATCACCAAAGAAGACAGTCGTGACCAAATAACATGAAAAAATGTTCAAAATCATTAACCTTTAGAGAGATGCAAATTAAAACTACAATGAGATACCATATCACTCCTGCTAAAATAGCACTGATTAAAAAATGCTAGAGAGGATGTGAGGAGATAGGAATACTTACTCACTGCTGGTGGGATTGTGAAATGGTACAACCACTATGGAAAATGGTATGGCCCTTCCTCAAAAAACTGGAAATAGTTTATGATCCAGTAATCCTACTCCTAGGTAAATACCCCAGAGATATAATAAAAGAGACACAAACAGACATATACACACCTATGTTCATTGCAGCACTAATCACAGTAGCCAATAGATGGAAACAACCCAAGCACCCATCAAAGGATGAATGGATAAGCAAAATGTAGTACGTACATAAATTGGAATACTACAAAGCCATAAAGAATAACGATGAGTTCTTGAAACATTAAAATGTGGATGAATTTGGAGGATATTGTGCTGAGTGAAATAAGTGAATCACAAAAGGACAAATATTATATGATTACACTTTTATAAGAAGACAAGAATAGGTATGTTTACAGAGATCAACATTCAATGGTGGTTAACTGGGATGCGTCGGGTGGGTGGTGGGAAAGAGGAATCGCTGTCTAGATAGTAGACACTTGTTATTTTTGGTGAAGGGAAAGGTAGCACCAAATGTTCGGTGAAGTGCACACAGCCTGATCAAGGTAAATAAAGCCACTGAGAAATATAAAAGACATTTTTTTTGTAATAGGATAAGATATATACAATTTCGCAACAACACCAACAACAACCCCACCCCAAAATTAATGCGGTTACATATGTATGAATATATGCATATATGTGCATGGGTATATATAAGTGTGTACATATGTATACACATATAGATGTAGCTATAAATATGTGTACATACAAGTGTGTGAACATGTTTATATATGCATATATATAATAAACTACATTGGGGGCACAGTTACAGATACTTCTTAGACGTAACCAAGTATCTTGCGGGATTGGTTTTCTGGTTTGAAGGCTTAGGACCATAGTCTCATGGGACAACTAGGTCAACTGACATAATATAGTTGATAGAGTTTATGTTCTACATCCTAGTTTGGTGAGTAGTGTCTAGGGTCTTAAGAGCTTCTAAGATACGACTATTGGTCTCTATTCCTCCAGAGAAAAAGAAGGAAACAAAAGAGTCAGAGAAGTCTATAGGACTAATAGTCTACATGAACCATCACCTGATCTGCCCTGAGACTAGAAGAACTAGATGGTGCCCAGCTACCACTATCACCTGTTCTGATCAGGGCCAAAATAGGTGGATCCTGATAGAATGGGAGAAAAATGTGGAGCAGAACTCAAACTCTTAAAAAGTCCAGACTTGCTGGACCAGTTGAGAGTGGAGAACCTCCCAAGATTATATCACTGAAATAGTCTTTAAACCTTGAACCAAAACTATCCCCTGAGTTTACCTTTTAGTTAAGTAACAGAGTGGCTCATAAAATAATGTCACCTAGGAGTACTGTGCTTCTTTTAAAAAAATTATCTATATGAGACCAAATGGTTAATAATTACCCTAAAACAAAGATGAGAAGGTAACTGTGTCAGGGAAACTACATTACTTGAAATGGAACAACCAAAACTGAATTAATGAGAATGTTGACACGTTATGAGAAATGGAACCAAGCTCATTGAATAATTTGTATAGAAATTGTTAAATGGGAACTTAATTTGCTGTGTAAACTATCACCAAAAACACAATGAAATATTATTTTAAAAAATCTTCCTTACAGGCAAAATCTTTAAAATTCATGTTCAGCTTCTCAGTAAATAATCTACAATGGTTTTATTAATATGTCTGAATCTAAGAATAATTTCAGCAAACAATTTTTAGAGATACAGAACACTGAAGAAGACCTTAAAAGTCACTTGGTTCAATCCCTGTCCACCAACCCCTATTTCCGTTCATGCTTCTCCCATCCCTTTAAGATGGGATGGGACATATTACCAAAAACTGTGAACACCTAAAAGAAAGAAAAAAGTCCTGGAGGAAAGCTTATGTAAATTATGGCACATCTTTAACATGAAAGAGTATGCAACCTTTAAAGGATATTTAGGAAGAGTTTGTGATTCCACAGAGAAATTATATAATGTTAGGTTGAAAAAAATCACACTACATTACTTATAAAGTATTATCACAAATGCAATTTTAGATATTTAAAAGCAAAGAAAAAAATGCTGAGAAAGTTACCAAAATGCTAATAGTAAGTGGTAGGATTGAAATTTCTTTTCATTATACATTGATATAGTCTAAATAAATACTACTCAACAACTGAATGTAGTCTTACGTCAAAGCAAAATTTTTGTTTATTGATACAAAAGAGAATAGTCCCATTGTGAATTGCACTGATTAGATTTCACCTGAACTACTTATTGTAGTTCAGTCATGCTAAGAGTGACTTTGACAATGCCTAAAAGTACTCAGTGGATGTAAAACAGGATGGTCAGTAGTGTTAAAAGCATTTCACTGAAGAATTAGTGAAAGCTGAGGATATTAAGAATGGAAAAGATGTTCATCCAAAGACTTCAACAAAAGAGTAAAAAGATTGCATACAGATTGGGAAAAAGTTTTTAGCTATGCCATTTCCGATCAGAGTCTGATCTCTAAAATCTACGTGATAGTGCAAAAATTCAACTACAAAAAGACAAATAACCCCATTTAAAAATGGACAAAAGATATGAACAGACACTTCACTAAAGAAGACATTCAGGTAGCTAACAGATACATGAGGAAATGCTCACAGTCAGTCATTAGAGAAAACGCACATCAAAACTACAATGAGATTCCATCTCACTCCAACAAGGCTGGCATTAATCCAAAAAACACAAAATAATCAATGTTGGAGATGTCGTGGAGAGACTGGAACACTAATACACTGCTGGTGGGAATGTAAAATGGTACGACCACTTTGGAAATTGATTTGGAGCTTCCTTCAAAGCTAGAAATAGAACTACCATACAAACCAGCAATCCCACTCCTTGGAATATGTCCTAGAGAAATAAGAGCCTTTATAAGAACAGATATATGCACACCCATGTTCACTGCAGCATTGTTTACAACAGCAAAAAGATGGAAGCAACCAAGGTACCCATCAATGGGTGAATGGATAAATAAATTATGTTATATTCACACAATGGAATACTATGCATTGATAAAGAACAATGATGGATCCATGAAACATTTCATAACATGGAAGAATCTGGAAGGCATTATGCTGAGTGAAATTAGTTGCAAAGGACAAATATTGTATGAAACCATTGTTATAAGAACTCGAAAAAATAGTTTAAACAGAGAAGAAAATATTCTTTGATGGTTAGGAGAGCAGGGAGGGAGAGAGAGGGGTTTTGACTAATTAGATAGTAGATAAGAACTATTTTAGGTGAAGGGAAAGATAACAGACAATACAGGAGAGGTCAGCACAACTGGAATAAACCAAAAGCAGTTTCCTGAATAAACTGAACACTTTGAAGGCCAGCATAGCAGGGACGGAGGTTTGGGGACCATGGTTTCAGGGGACATCTAAGTCCATTGGCATAATAAAATCTATTAAGAAAACATTCTGCATCCTACTTTGGAGAGTGGTGTCTGGGGTATTAAAAGCTAGCAAGCAGCCATCTAAGATGCAAAGGAGAATGAAGAACACCAAAGACACAAGGTAATTATGAGCCCAAGGGACAGAAAGGGCCACATAAACCAGACACTACGCTATAGCTGTTAACTGCCCTGACAAGGAACACAACAGAGAACCCCTGAGGGAGCAGAAGATCAGTGGGATGCAGACGTCAAATTCTGGTAAAAAGACCAGACTTAAAGGTCTGACTGAGATTATAAGGACCCCAGAGGTCATGGTCCCCAGACCTTCCGTTAGCCCAAGACTGGAACCATTCCCAAAGCCAACTCTTCAGACAGGAACTGGACTGGACTATGGGATAGAAAATGATACTGGTGAAGAGTGCGCTTCTTGGATCAAGTAGACACATGAGATTATGTGGGCAGCTCCTGTCTGGACAGGAGATGAGAGGGCAGAGGGGGTCAGAAGCTGGCTGAATGGACATGAAAATAGAGAGTGGAGGGAAGGAATGTGCTGTCTCAGTAAGGGGAGAGCAACTAGGAGTATACAGCAAGGTGTATATGAGTTTCTGTACGAGAGACTGACTTGGTTTTTAAACTTGGTTTGTAAAAATAAAAGAATGGAAAAGAGGAACAGGGTGGAACAGATAAATCAAATTTCAGATATTTAAAGAGATGTCATATGGAAACAGAAAAAATCTTGCCAAACTTGAAGGGTAGAAGACTTGAGTTCAATAGAAGAAAGAGGTTCTTAAAAAAGCTGTGCCAATATGGAATGAACTGCCTTTGAACGTGGTGAGCTTCTTGACAGTGGAAGTGTAAGACTAGAAAAGACTAGGGGACCAGTGATCAGGAATGCTGTAGAGGAGATTTCTGCATTGATTTAGATGACTTCTGAAGTCCTATCTAACTCCAACTTTCTCTAAGCTTTATCTGAACATTCCACATTGTTGAAATTTTTTGAAATTTTAATTCACCTACACTATATTAATTATCCCTGAATATTCTCTAAGTATGGCTCCTATGCTATGAGTCATTCATTAAAAATGTAGAATGGAACAAGACCTGATGCAGAGCCCTACCACACACCTCCAGAGGATTCTTAGCTATTTCCAAAATATGGCTGTTCTTTAGGTGGCTCTTTTTGCTGGTTCTCTATACCTGTACCTATGTTTTTTTTTTTAAGTCCACACCGTTGCTGTTGTTAAGTGCCATCAAGTTGGTTCTGACTCATAGCCACCCTATGTACAACAGAATGAAACACTGCCCAGTCCTGCACCATCCTAACAATCGTTGTTATGCTTAAGCCCATTGTTGTAGCCACTGTGTCAATCTATCTCGTTGAGAGTCCGCATAGACATTATTATCTGCTCAGAAAAATTAACATTCTCACCTCAGCTGATCCATTATTTTGATTAACCTGATTTTCTGCCAATGTGAATGCTGACAATGAAAACTTCGGTAAAATAGAAATTTTAAAATGCATTAATCTTTGAGAAAAGCACTTATTTTTTCCTACACAGAGTATAAAGTAAAGCAAAATGCTACACAGTGTTTATAGTACCAGACCCTAACTGCCATTTATAATTTTGTTTTTATGGAACACTATTTCTGAATTTCAACTCAGGACAACAGGAAAACATCTCCTTTCACTTCAGTATTGGGAGCAGAGACTCCCAGTCTTGGCAAAAATAACAAAACCTGGGCCCCAATCCCACTCTTGTCATATTTCCTCCGGAAGAGGTTCATGGATGAATTCCAGTGTAAGGAAGCAGCTTACAGGGACTGTGATTCCAAAGGAGGCTCCACAGGCCTAGGATAAAAGTTGAAGTGTTTGGGGAAGTCCCACAGGGGTTCTTATATTAAGGGGATAGATTTGCAACAGTGATGACTAGGTTCCAGAAGAAATGCCAGAATTAAGGCAAGAAAACAGGGCTTGGGGGTGAATGAGAGAGCAATTCTGATGGCAAGTGAGGGGGTGATAGGAGCACCAGTGATAGTAGCTTCTGAGTAGCACAGCAGAGGCCAAGTTAATACGTGGTTGTTCAAAAACCCCATATTGGGAAAAGCATACAGCAAGGAATTGACTTTTTAATGAAACCAAATTAAAACAAACTCTAGAAGCCCTCTAATAAAATAATGGAACAAATATTTATTATAATAATTAATAGCTATTGAACATTACTACATGCCAGGCACTACAGTGAGCATTTTATATACATTATGTCATTTAATTCTCATAACAATTCCTTGAGGTAGGTTCTAATGTTATCCTCATTTTTCTTAAAAGGAAATCAGAGCCTCAGAGGATATGGGATTTAAGGTCACTTAGTAAGTAGAAGAACTGAGATACAAACACATTCAATTAATCGCTAAGCTATTTGGTGACAGCATCTACGTTTAGGCCCGAAGGTTTGTTACAAAGAGCAAAAAATTTAATTTACACATTAAAATGTTCACTGGGAAGAAAGGATTTCTATTTAAATAAATAAAAAATGAGATCTATCTTTTAGAAAATAACACTTGCGTTTATAGTTTTGTGGACCATTCCTGCTTACAGATGCACTTACCACTAGTTTCACTGATCACATGTATTACCTAGGATGAAATCTAGTTTATTTTACAAACTCTGCAGCTATTCTCACCGAAAACTAAAGAATATTTGGTTTGGCCCATAACCATAGCTCCCAATTTGGGAAAACTACTGCATGTCAATTTATTGAACATTAAAAAAAAAAATGCCTTTCAACACTCAGTATTGTCTATAAATCATTTTGGTCCTATGCTCCTCAACTTTTGACAAAGCATTTTATTGCAAACAAATTTTGGGGCCATTCTGTGACTCTTCCCTCATGGAAAATACACTGTTCCCCTTCCATAAAACTAGAACAGAAAGGAAATTATTAAGTATTCTACTGAGCCCCCCCCCCACCAACAAAAACTAAGATAGAGGTCAATGAATAAGTATGTGCAGACTGGAAGTTGAATCCTCTAGGGTGACTGTAGGCTAATTAATAATTAATGCCAGAGCCATGGTGTTTGAAATGCAGATGTGATAACTGGAGGCCTGGCAGAACTGTTCAGAGGAAGCAGATTTAGATGCTATAGGGAATAGGGACTCCCTTGCCGGCTGGCTCAGAGAGCCAGCCTGGGTGCAAAGCAGAGCCTATGGTTTAGATTATATTCCCCTCAGCTGTTAATTACCTGAACCTACTTTGAAGTTCTTCTCTTTTTATCCTCTGCATGAAAAGAGATTGGTTCAGCCAAGGGACTTGGAGAAATGATCAAATACATGGGGTGAAGGGAAGGGGGGGTGGGAATAGAACTTCAGATATAAGAAGATAACGAAGAAAAACACATAGTAGAACATATAAGAACATATATTATTAGGAAATGTAGAATTGCGGTTCATTGTTGCAAATGCGTTGTGTTTCCCTCAGTTGTTCTAAGGAAATTGATTTTAAGTAAATGTGTAAACTTCCTCTGATTTTACTATATAAAGTATATATTTGACAAGAGACTACCACTGGTGCTTTCTAATGCCATTTTTAATTTAATAAAGTCGTTTATACCTCTTCATATTTGAAGCTACGTGGTGGTAAGAGCAACATTATTAGAATCAGCCACAAACCTCTTCTATGTTCCTTGCTTGTGCTCCAATCACTCCTTCTCAGGACAAAAATACAAACTGCCATTGCACAATGGGAGCGGCTATAGGACAGTAGAAAATTATGGACACAGACTGCACTTGAAAGAAATCCGGAAGTAAATAACGAAATGTTTAATTGATTAAAAAACACTTTGGTTTGTTTTCAGGATATGTGTTTGTATGCATGCAATTTAAAGAAGCATGACCATTAACTATCTTGCAAATGGATTGCAGCATACATGGATTGGATATAATTGCTGAAGTTTTATTTTTATTTCATTTTTTAGGTTATTTGTAGTCTAGATACTCCAGGTAAAGCACTTCCCTGAGACACGTTACTCTCACATAAAGAGTGTTCTCTCCTTTGGTACAACAGTGCACAGTCATGGAATAGATAATTTCCAACTGTGAGAGGTATCTCTGTATCTTTTTGACAGAATAATGGTGCTGATATCCCCATCAAAGGAAAGTGCGTACCTACATTGAAATTGACACCTGTGGATACACTATCATCTGACTAAAGTGGCATCAAATGAAATCAAATGAGTGAGTGATAATCCTTCAGCTTAGACACAACCAATATATCTCCATGCAGTGATCTGGATTTGGAGTTCTATTTTATTTACTGTAAAGTCCTGTTTGAAATGATGTTTTTGTGAGTAGAGTCCTTAAAACGTTAAGGCAGATGAGAAACTAGACATTTTTTATTACAGTCTATTGTTCAAAGTGAAAAATTCAAAAAATGTAGGACTGCATCATTCCACAATTTAAACTTCCATGAGCAAGAAAGGTTATGTAACTAAAGATCTCCTACCAAAGACCTAACACATTGGGAATTTTTACAATTTGTGTGTAACACAGCTTTCCCAGTTGTGGTTTTAATTCTGAAAACATATGTATAGGAATACTAAGATCATGTACAAAGAACAGCAAAAATAAATCTATGTCCATGCAATTTCAGCTCTAACTTTTACTGACATCAAACAAAAAAAACAAAAAAGCCCATTGCCATCAAGTCAATTCCAACTCATAGGGACCCTACAGGACCGAGCAGAACTGCCCCACAGTTTCCAAGGAGCATCTAGTGGATTCGAACTGCTGACCTTTTGGTTAGCAATCGTAGCACTTAACCACTATGCCACCAGTTACTGACATAAGGAGGGTCCAATCAAGAAGTTGTATACCTGTAAAAACTTGAACTGGCAAAAGCTGTATTATAGATATATTTACAACAATGACAAAAAAGAAAAGTAGCTGCTGAGGCTGCTTAGGTAAAACCAAACACCTCATGGAATTTGTTTCCTTGGTTTGGAGGTTTAGGGTCATGGTTTCATGGGTCTTCTCAGTTAATTGGCCTAATACCCTATTTAGTACTTCTGTTCTACCTCTAGTTCGTTGTATAGTGCCTGGGGCCTTAAAAGCTTACAGGATGCCATCCAAGTTAAAACAATTGGTCTCTATTTGCCTGAAGCAACAGAGGAAAAAGGAGAGTCAGGAATCAGAGGAAGAAATGGAATGTGAGGCTAATTGCTTCCATGAACAACTGCCTCCTTTGTCATGAGACCAGAAGAACTGCATGGTGCTTGGCTACAATTACGGAACATTTTAATCAAAGATTCTATAGAAGTATCCTTATCAAAAAGGGGAAATGCAGAACAGAATTTCAAATTCTCATGGAATCCAGATTTTCTGGAGCCATAGAGGTTGAATGAACCCTTGAAACTATTGCCCTGAGATAATCTTTAAGCCTTAAACCTGAAACCAAAAATATCCCCTGAAAATCAAATGATAGGTAGCTTAACTAGTAAAGAATGTCTGCCTTGAGCATTGAACTCTTTTAGGATCTATCTATATGGGATCAGACTGATAACAGAAACTCGAAAGATTGGAAATTTAGGAGCTAGTGAGTTTGTGTAAATGGGGGAGGAACAACTCAGAAAAGGAGGGTGAGAATGATTGCACGACTTGAAGACTGTAATCCATGTCAGTGAGTTGCACATGTAGAAATTGTTGAATTGGTGTATGTCCTGCTGTGTATATTCTCAACAGCAAAAATAAAATAAATTTTTAAAAAATCACAGAAAGCAGAGTCTACTTTCTTGCTGCTTTTACTACCAATCAGCTATCTCTGCAATATTCTATTGGCAGAGTCCAGAGTATTAAAGAATACGTAGCATTTTCACCAGGCTCTAAATATAAACTTTGTATGTCGAGTTTCCTTGCTATTAAGAAATGGAGAAAAAAAAGGAAGTGTTTGAAAATAATAAGCAGCAAGTCAGAGGCAAATTCAAAATATCAACCACTTAGATGAGCAGCTAAGATGCTCATAGCCACAACCCTTTTCCTCCATGGACATTCAAGATTATCCACATGTTGTGGGTGATACTCAATTTTAAAACACAAACACAGAACAAAACACCTTTCCTACAATGGAAAAGCAGTTATCTTTCAAAGTTGAAGTTCAAATCTTTGAATAATTGTTCCTCAATACCAAATAAAACTATATTAGAGACTAATTATCTTCAGGTTTTATATATAAGTATTTTTATTTTTGTCATATGAACAAATATGCTAAGAATTCAGTTGATTTATATTTTTTCTATTTACATTTCTTCGACACTCCTATCATCTGGCCAATCCAATTTGAGGGGAAAGATATTTGAAAACATAATCTCCAGGTAAATTCAGTGTGAAGAAATTTTAGCTTAGAGAAATATGGACAGCAGACGTATAAATGCTAAAACGGTACAATGATGTCACCACAAATATTACATCAAGCATTATACTTTATTTCAACTTGTATAATTTATATCTCCACTTCCCTCACTTCCCACCTGGCTATCTTTTCCACTACCAATTATATATTTTGTATATACTATAACGACTTATTCAATTTCTTAAAGTGCATTTAAAATTTTTTAGGGTAATCTAGTGGTGGTGGTGTTGTTAGTGGCATAATATGTATACAGGGGTTGATATATTTTAAATATAAAAAATTAACTATGGATATTAACCGATATCTATTTTTTTAAGATATAGTTTATATGTTTTTCACATGAATTTGGAAAAACTAAAGCATTCTGCTGTACGTCAACTGTACTGTAAATTTTCCCAGATGATATATGCTTTCCACATTTCATTTTTTATAATTTGTTCATATTGTAAAAAGCTTGTGCACCTGCACACTATTCTGCCTTTCTCCACTGCAGTCTAAAATACGGTCAGATTATCTAGTTTGTTCTGTGTCCTCTTTACCTGCAGCTACAAGAGACTAAAAGGAAGTTCCCAGCTCTTTATTAGTAAAAGCAAGGGAAAAGTAAAAAGATCTTAACAGAAATGTTTTTTCTGTCTCCAATATGGGCGATGTATGTTGTGTGAGCTATGCACTGCAAAGTGAAGGAAGACTTCTTTAGACTGCGAAATGAAAAGTAAAACATTGAAAAAGGATTTTAATGAAATTTTAACATTAAAATAGTTTTATATTAAATCCCGCTAATTTTCTAGGTGAAGGTTCTGAAGTGAATGTTAGGGAACATTAAAAGGGAATTGAATTTGCATTCCTTATGCCACAGGCACATGTTTACATGACCTTTAAAACAGAATTAAAGCTGTATCATCAGCAGCTGTAGGCAATTCACATTACTAAGGCAATCAAATCAGAATGCTAAACTAACTATAAAACATAAATTAAACTGATAGAAAATCATCTTAATTCACTAGGTTTACTTGCAATTTACTTATACCCTACTAGTCATTTCAAAGCAGTTTACAGAGCTATCAAATGAGAAATACTCCAACACATCTAAAAACAGTGTCCAACTATAAGAGTGCAGGGTAGAAACACTTTAAGATATCTTTCTCAACAAGTCTCCATCATTCATCAGAGCCAGCTTATTTAATGAACATTATTTACATTCAACAATCACTTCCAAAAGCAAGCATTATTTCATGAAGACATAGTGTTCTCTGATATCCTGTGTATAGCAGAGGTGATTTTTATTTCCAAGGAAATATTTGGAAGAATTTATAATGAATGCTAAAGGCTAGTAAAGGCTGACTGCACTTCTTTTTAATCCAGGCTTCATTGGATTCTTCCCCAACATCCTCCACACCTTCCGATAACTGTATCTTGGTTTCCTTTCACAGCATCTACAACTGTCACTGCTTATAAAATGTAGTAGGATGGATTGTTAGAGCTTAAATCCATTTGTGAAGGATGAAACTTACTCTAAAGTCATGAAAGGAAAGAGTAAATATATTTATAATGCAACTCATCATCACACTGAAAGTGTTTTTAGATAGCTTGATTTCTTTCCATTTCCGGTAGCAAAATCTCAGGGAAAAAATAATCTTTTTCCCAAAATGTTTCTATTTGTGTTGTGACTTATTTTGTTCCTCTTTAGGAAACTTTTCAGCCTCCTTGATAATATTGAAAACATACATGATTTGTTTGAAAATGTAGTTCTTGTACTCTGAGGAGTAACATATGGGGAACACTTAAGTGTTCCTCTCCATCTCTAATGCAGTGTTTGTATAGGACAAATCTCAGTTCCTTAGAAAGTTTTTTACTACCTGTTAAAAGAAAACCAAATGTCCAGAGCTCTAGGACTCAACCTCTGGAGAGCTGAGATCTATACTTACCGTTGAGATTATTATTGATGGCAATTTTCACTCAAATAGGCTTAGTCTTCAATATACAAAGGTTTAGCCCAGGGAAACTCTCTCTCTCTCTCACACACACACACACACACACACACACACAGGCACAAAGGTGTGTGTGATCCATTTGTTTAAAGGGGGGCACATACCTAATGTTTACCTCATGCACCTGGGGAAATATTGTATTTAAAGGTAAAGATGAGAACAGCTGTGATTGAATTACAGTTTAACTGTGAACGAGAATCCCAAGTCTCTTTTCAAAAGCAAAAGTACTAAGAAGCTGGTGAGTGGTGAAAGGAGAGTTCCTCATTTTCCCTATCACTTGAGTTGGTTAAAAGGAATATTCAGGATACACTAGACAAATTTGAATGTTAATATTTAGATTGTCCTAAGCTTCCTTCACAGAGCCTAAGATTTCTCCTCCCCTTGCCTATTATTTTCAAACAAGAAATTTGTTCTTTTTAGGGAGGATGAGGCAGGTTTAAATGATGCTGCCCTCAGTGTGATCTAAGTTAATATTTTAGTGCCTGGGCAAAATATTGTAGGGTGACTACCACCCCGAACACATGCATAAGTCACTAGGAATACTGCTCTCTTAAGCACACACCCGAAGGAGACATCACTGAGGCAAAGCTGAGGTGACACACTGACATTTGTCAGTGAGGAGGCTGTGCAGTGCCTCCTGAGAAAGCACTACCTTGAGCTCCTTACCTTGCTGCAGACCTGGAGAGCAGGATATTAATTCAAGGTGCAAAAGGGCCTTGGACCTAGGAGGGGCTTGGCAGCTGAAGGTCAGTGGCTGCCCAAGAACCTGGTTTCTATGTCTGGCAGTCCTGAACCAGGGATCCGGCAAGGGAGGAGCCCGCCACTTGAAGAATAGCTGCTTGGTTAGCACAACCGCTGCTGTGCTGAAGCTTCTAATCCTTTTGCTCCCTCTCTCCACCTTCAACCTGGAGAAACTAACTTCACCTCCATATTTTGGATTCTACTCCAAGTAAAGGACAGGAGGCTGGGGGAGGGTGGTGGGAGCCAGGGGACTGACAAAATAAGCCCTTCTCAGTCTCTCCCAGCTGCCCAGTTGTCAGGATAGGACTGACTTGGCCCAAAGACCTGCCATCCAAGGAGTTATTTAAATACATGACCTCTCTCCACCTCCACTCTGGCCCAACCATCTCCATTCAAGAAGTGCCCCCGAAGCTAAGGTCAGGACCCGGTGTTGCCGCCTCATCCGGAGGTGAGAGGTTCTGTTGCTGCCCAGATCGCACTCCCTCCCTCCGCAGCCAACTCCGGGACTTCGGGACAGCTCCTCAGTCTCTCTGGCTCAGGCCCACTGCAGGTTGGAGTGAGCTGACTTGGGTTTGCTGCAGCCCCTGAACTGGGAGCCGGTGGGCGCCAGAGACGGAATCCAGGGAGCTGGGCTCAGACCCATCACCCGTAAAGAATTGGTGAGAGGCTGGTCTCTTAGGCTGGCCTCCTGAGCACTTGTACCTTGAAAAGAAACTCCAAAAAGTTCTTGGAGGTAAAATGCACACAAAGACACACATACGCTTACACACACAAACCCAGTGACCCCACTGGAAATCGAAATGCTAGATCAAATAGGCTTCTTCTCCAAGCAGCGGACATCGGCCCAAAGAAAAGGTGTTGGAGATAAAGATTTTAAAAACACTCCTGAAGTCCACAATCTTTCCTCAACAAGAACTAACACAACAACAATCAAAACAGAGGAAGCATTGACGTTCTTGTAAAAGAAATGGGTTCTCAGAATATTCTTGCAAAGTGAACTTTCCCCAGTCTCCCCCCCCCCCCCCCTTATTATATATTTTAAGAATCAATCGTTTTTTCCTCACAAACTTCAGCCTCCTTCCCGGGGGAAAAAAAATTAGTAATAATGGAAATTTCTGCATAATGACAGCAGATTAAAGCTGGTTGCTAGCTAATTGTCAAATTCAATAGACTTAGATGTTTGCCCACTGTGGGGCCTCAAAATGGTAAAGTGAGCACCAGTCAGCAGATTACTTAAGAAAAGTCTTTTCCTAGAAGGAGCCATGTTTTGATCCGTAATCAAGCTTCCTGTAGTCCCATCAAGGCATGGGGACATGGAATGCTACCAATTTCAGATAAATATTATTTACTAAGGGAAAGGAGGTTTCCTAGGGACCGAGTGCAGTGAACAGAAGATCTCAGTTATGAATGAAGCCTGAACATTGTTGTAATTTTGTGCCTTAAAACCTTAATCCGTCTACGAAGAAGGAAGTGAATTGCCGTTTGGGGAGGCTCTACTAACTACTAATGTGGCTTATAAAAAGCTTCCAATGTTCAACCAGGTGACTTGTATAGCCTAGGATACTGATCCACAGAGTTTAAAGTAATAGATCATCTCTACATGCCCTCTGATCGATCATGTACCTAGAACTATTTTTTCTCTTCTTTAAATATCTCCACCATTTCTGACTTTAAGGCAAAGTCAAAATAAAAACCACGACCATGGTTTAAGTTTGGAAACATTCTGACTCCATTAAAAGAGAAAGAGAAAAAGACCCGCATGGAGTCTATATTTTCTAAAACCATCAACTGGCTTCCTCAAAGCTAGACTCCGTCTGCAGTGCAAAAGGAGCAACTGACAAATGCCACAATGATTCCCAGACACCCCAAATCCTGGTGCCCGGGAAATGATGGACACGCTGGATACTGCACAATAGCTCGGTCTCCGTAGAGCTCTTTCCCTGGAACCCTGTAAGATCAGGGTTCATCAGCTGACAATGGCAAACACAAGGGGAGAAGTGACCCCAGAAGAGAAACTGAGAATGGACCAACGCGACCTGGACAACACAGCGGTAGGAGCAAGCGTCCTTTCCCTCCGTAGTGAGGGTCTCTATTGTCCCTGCCTGTCCTCTAAGCACCCTGTCTGCGGCCCAGACACACAATGCCTCAACACTTCCCCACCGACTTTTGATTTTGCTAGCAAATGACTTGTGTTCTTGCAGACTGAGGTATTTGTATTAAATCTTACATGATGAATATTTTATTTTTTAAATTACCCTGTTTCTGCTGCAGCATTCGCTGTGTACTATCTCCCCCACCCCCTCCCTCTCCCTTTTTCTCTGAAGATCCTTTTCCTCACGTTCAATGAAAGCCAACAGAGACCTAAAAAAAAATGAACTAATTGAGCTTGAGTCAGTATTGGCTAATGTGTAGTAATGCCGTCTAAATTCTTTTTGTTTTATTCTCCTCCAGAATATCGTGAGCCCCTTACCTTCCTCCCCCCCCCCAACACACACACAGTTTGCTTAGAAACAAGAGGAAGATGAAAATGGAGAAGAAGGGGAAGAAGACCAAGATGAAGAAGAAGAATGAGAAGGAGAAGAAAATAAAAACGGCTATAGAAGAGCTACAGTGTGCTGATAGCCGGTATATACTTCTAGTTCTCTAATGGGCAGCTGTGTTTCACACTGAGAATGTCTCATGAGCTCAATGTACAAACAATCAGGGAAACGGCTTCTTTCTCTGCTGCTTTGAGAAACTGTTCAATTGTTTCACTCCCCTTATGAGCTCCCTGGTATTAAAAACAAAAAGTGCAATTGTCCCTACCAAGCTCAGTCTAACTTGTCTTGTTTCCAAAGTGAATTTGTGTTGAAGGTGAAGTTTTCAATCTGGAGGTCACGCCTATGTGCCACATCCCACCGTCTGGAGCTTCATGCTGTATTACACACAATGAAAACCTGGTCTTTTGGACTTCTTTACAGAACCTCCCCCTCCCCCTTGCTAGTTCCAGCCTCGGACCACCTTTCCACCACCCCCATTTGTGCGCATAATAAGGACGCCTCATAATCTATACTCAAATATAAAATCTGCAAGAGGTGTAATCCTCACTGCTGGGGAGTCTTCCGAAGGAGTGTAGGCACAGCCTGCCCAGCTGCGGCCATGCTCGCGTGCTTCCACAGGAGCGCGACCTGAATAACATTAATCTACTTAATTTCTTTTGCGAGTTCTTTTCTTCCAAAAGGGGGGGGGTCTCTGCGAGGACGTTCAGGAGCTGGTATTCTCCAATATTGTAAGGGAAGAGAGTCACTACGAACCCTCAGGTTACAAATAAGTAAATGAACACACAAGTAAATAGAGTCTGTCAGACTTGCCTTTAGAAAGAGACTGAATTGCCCTCTTAGAAACGAAGCAGGAGGGATGGATAGGATGGGAAGGCTTATGGGGGGCGGGGGGTGAAGGCAGCCTAAGGAGGAATGAAGTTGGAGCCCAGTGCTTGCCTGGCTCAGGAATCAAAACCTGTGCTGCTTTGCTTGGGATGTGTGTGGATTCACTACAATTACAGTTCGTCCACTTCAAAGTCAGGCTCCTCTCTAAAGTCAACTTTTAGCTGCCCCAGCCGGGTAGATTCGACAGCTGTCGTGATATTATTGAAGCCATACCTCTGGAGAGGGTAAGGAGAATTAGATCTGAGGACACGTTTTGGACTTCAAGACCAGAATGAGGAGCGCACCAAAGTGTGTATCCAGCCCCGTTGCCTGAGAGACCAGGTTTGCCAGTGGTAACTTTCAGTTTAAGGCAAAATGCAGTCTATGAAAAATAAGTTACCACTTCTTTGCAACAGTAGCTTAGCATGGACTTATTTTTCTCCCATGTCCAGACGGGGTCGTCTATTGAATGAGGCTCTTTTATTTTGCATGGGGCAGGGGATTTGTGACCATGGTCCCCCTTTTATTCCTCTCTCTATGGAAACCCAGATCATGGGGAGAAATATGCAAGGCTGAATAAAGAGAAGCCACAGAAAGGAGCGCTTGAGAGCGGCATCTGTTACACTTGGGAAGTTAGACTGACAGGAAAGGGCGAAGGAAACCTCTCCAGTAGATTAGTTAGAACAGGAAGATTTGACTATATGCAGATATTTTCTTTAAAAAAGCAAAACAAAACACTTTACGTTTAAGAGAAAATTCTAATACACAAGCTAAAGGATGTGACTGCGCCAGAATCCAAGAGACGGCATCTGTAGTCGTAGTTTAAAAAAAAATAATATTAAAAAGGAAAGAAAAAGAAAGACGATGAGGACGATTTCTGCGCCTACAAAAGCGCTTCTTACCTTAAAAGACTGCAAAAGAAGGGTGTGAAAAACCTATCTCAGGGCGCAGATGCCCCTTCCTCGCTACCTCCCTCCCCCCCGCAGCCTCTGGGCAAATGGTCTGAACCACTTTTGCGTGGCTGGCAAAGCCGGGTGCCCAAAGCAGAGGCCACCAGCAAGAGGAAGTTTGATTTTAAGAACTTAGGCAACTCAGAATTCGAAAAGGACCCCCTTCTTCAACCAATAATGTCAACTGATAATTGCCTTAACCCCCTAAAAAACCGGACTCCGATTAGCAACTCTTTCATCCAAATGCAGCTTCGGAGGAAGGGGGGAAAGAGAGACAGGGCGGGGGTGGGGGGAATCGCCACCAGGACAACATGGCAATGATCATGATCTTTTTGCACCTACGGTTTCCTCAGCGCATTTCCCTCTGACCTCTAAACTGACTCGGCACAGTCGCGCAAATGAATCCTCGAACAGGCAGCCTAACAGAACACCTGAAACTTTTTTTTTTTTTTGGTTTGAAGAAGTTCTTATTTCTTTGAGAAGCAAAAGTTCTGTCACAAGTGAGATTGCAGTCCTGCAAAGGAAGATGCACAGTTGGCAGTAAAGAAACGTTGCTCAGGAGAAGAGGAGGGAAAGAGAGAGAAGAAAAATCAATTTCTAGGTTAAAAGCAGATAAGATTTTACAATAGGACAACATAGGCAAATGAAACTAAAATTTCAATAAGGGAAAGGCGAGGGGAAAAAGCAAATGATCCCTTCCGCCAGTAATTACTGTTTACTTTTTTTTTTTTAAGAGAGAGAGAAAGAAACAGATCTCAATCAGATGCCAGGTTTTCCTGCCAAATAGACACGTTTGCATTTACCAATATTAGCTCCTATTGCTCTGAACTCTTATAAGAAATTACTCATTCCACAGAAAATAGATGTTCTTTATCTATATAAAGGAATGGCGGAATAAGCTCACCTTGTTTTTTATTTTTTTCGCATTTTCTTGCATTTTCTTCAGATCTGTCTTCTTAGAGAAACTAATGCCTTAATGACTTTCTGGTAGCTGCAAGCCTTCTTTTATTTCTGCTAAATATATGAAAATGTATGCAAATTTAAATCAAGCTTAACCTAGGAGCTCTTGCAATATATTTAATGGAATTTCAAAGCAATAAGGGAACTCTGATGCTGTCTTCTGCAAGTGCAAATATAATTATGCAGCTAGGTAACCTCCAAAATTATACAATGAAAGGTCATTTTTTAACTTCTGAAATCGTGTTGGGTTATCTGGTGTTGCCTTTTCCCAGCTAGTGCAAATCTAAAGTCTTTGCATTTCCCCCTCACTCTGCTTCCAAGCAACGCCTTTTCCAGGGACTATCTAGCACCTGGACTTGTCCTCCCTTAACTTACAAAATCTTTGGGGAAGTAAAAGTCTTTAATTTTATTATAATCAAAATATAACAACAATCCTGTTCTTCTGGCAGAAAGCAAATTCAAGCTCGTTGGGGATGGAGATGGGTGCTGCTGATGCCAAAAGGCCGGCCATCTCTCCCTCTCTCTCTGAATTTCCCGGGCACATTCAGTGATTCCTATTTACACCAATTTGTCTGCGGAACATAAGTGAGTGCTAAAAACAATTTTCAAAAGATACAACACTAGTTGCGGTGATTCTGAAGTTCTCCTGGGTATGTATTGGTAGTGGATCGGCTGAGTGTCTGGGTTGAATGTAAAGACTGCCCTCCTTAACAAGCGGTGCCTCTGACTGAAGTTGCGGGACCACTGATAGGAACTGACATGGAGTAATAAAAAAGCAAGACTTCCGAACGACCAAACGAATTGGGAGACAAACTTCAAAATAACTGAATTTTGCCAGTGTCACATTCTATTTTATTTTCCCAGAATTTTTCAGTTCTTCATACCCTAAATCAAATTTTTCAGAAGAAACTTGTCAGCTCTTTCTTAGATGCTTTCAGAACCTTGGTTTCCAGATTCTTATACGCAATAAAATACTTCTTATTGGAATCATGGACTTCAGCTTTACTGATTTAGGATCCTATTTGAAGACGTTCTTTTGCTCAAAGTTTGTAGTCAGATTTTGTTTTGCAGGCACACAACTAATCCAGAATGCTGGGTATATGTGAAAGAAAAAGAATCTGTATCCACCAAGATCAAGATGCCGTTTAAATTGATTTTATTATTTTCTTAATTTTTTTCTCTATTTAGGTTAATTATTAGAGTTCAAAAATCCGGTTTATTGCCTCACTCCACACCCCTGCCTGCCACAAATACATGTCCCCCTCACCCACCCCGCACCCCCCAAAAAACACAGGCGTTGTCCGAGGTGGGGGAAAGGGTTAACCTAATAAGCCGCCGCCACTCAGCTCAAAGCAGCCAATGGAGACGAAAGATTGATTCACTTCCTGCTTGGGTCGCACCGAAACTCCCGAGCTCCGCCAGCCCAATTTGGAAAGTGAGCCCAGCCTCCCGCTCAGCCATTGGCAGAACCCACGGCTGGCCAGGCCCAGACGTGCTGCGATTGGCCGCGGCGGGTGCCGGTAACCGGCGCTCGAGGCTTTGGCTCCCCCGCACCGTAGATGTCAAAGGCTGAAGCTGCTCCCTTTGCCACATTATAACTAGTAGGGAATCCTCACCGACATGGCCACAGCTGCCTCGAATCCCTACAGCATTCTCAGTTCCAGCTCCTTGGTCCATGCGGACTCTGCGGGCATGCAGCAGGGGAGTCCTTTCCGCAACCCTCAGAAACTTCTACAAAGTGATTACTTGCAGGGAGTTCCCAGCAATGGGCATCCCCTCGGGCATCACTGGGTGACCAGTCTGAGCGATGGGGGCCCGTGGTCTTCCACGCTGGCCACCAGCCCACTGGACCAACAGGACGTGAAGCCCGGGCGCGAAGACTTGCAACTGGGTGCGATCATCCATCACCGCTCGCCTCACGTCGCCCACCACTCACCGCACACTAACCACCCCAACGCCTGGGGAGCGAGCCCGGCTCCGAACCCATCCATCACATCGAGTGGCCAACCCCTCAACGTGTACTCGCAGCCGGGTTTCACCGTGAGCGGCATGCTGGAGCACGGGGGGCTCACCCCACCACCGGCCTCTGCCTCCGCACAGAGCCTACACCCAGTGCTCCGGGAGCCCCCAGACCACGGCGACCTGGGTTCCCACCACTGCCAGGACCATTCAGACGAAGAGACGCCAACCTCGGATGAGTTGGAACAATTTGCCAAACAGTTCAAACAAAGAAGAATTAAGTTGGGCTTCACGCAGGCCGACGTTGGTCTGGCGCTGGGCACACTCTATGGCAACGTTTTCTCGCAGACCACCATCTGCAGGTTCGAGGCCTTGCAACTGAGCTTCAAGAACATGTGCAAGCTGAAGCCACTGCTGAACAAGTGGCTGGAGGAGGCTGATTCGTCAACTGGGAGCCCGACCAGCATTGACAAGATCGCCGCGCAGGGCCGTAAGCGCAAGAAGCGAACCTCCATCGAGGTGAGTGTCAAGGGCGTGCTGGAGACCCATTTCCTCAAGTGTCCCAAGCCTGCCGCGCAGGAGATCTCCTCGCTGGCAGACAGCCTCCAGTTGGAGAAAGAAGTGGTGCGTGTCTGGTTTTGTAATCGAAGACAAAAAGAAAAAAGAATGACTCCGCCAGGGGATCAGCAGCCGCATGAGGTTTATTCGCACACGGTGAAAACAGACACGTCCTGCCACGATCTCTGAATGGAGGAGGGGAGAAGGCGGCCAGCCGCGCTGGGAGCAGTGCGGATTTTTCTTTTTCTCTCACTCTTTCTTTTGCTCTAGCTTTCCTTATTATTGCTATCTAGCTCTCTCTTTGTCTTTTTCTTCTTTAATTTTTTTTCTTTTTAAACAGTGGGTTCTAACTTATGTTGAGAAAGGAAACACACCCACACACGCATTTAGGCTTAGCCCATGCTGACACACAGTTGCGTTAAGCAGTCCCGGCAGGGACCTCCTATTCCCTGCTGCCCAAGCAACAGTCCCTCCAACCTTTTTCGCTGGTCAATACATATTGTTTACTCTGAGTAAGATTTGTTTGGTCGCTGCTCTCTAGGAAGAGCAAAAGAGTGGGGTAAAGCGGGGGCGGGGTGGGAAGGGGAGGGGGTGGGAAGACAGATGTGTGCCTCTGAATAACCTTTCAGCGCCTTGGTTAGAGCAGCTGTATTTCAGGTGAAATCTGTTTTACAATAGACTAGTTTTGCATTTTTTAAAACTTCTATAGCATTTCTAAATGTCTGCGGTGTTTTACTACAAGCTGTACACAATATTTGTGACATAATTTGTACCTAATCGACCACTCCACATTATTATTGCTATTATTATTCCTTCATTGAGCTGATGGTTTTTTAATTGCTTAGAAAAGGGAGGGGAGGTTGGGAGGAGAAGGGGATGTTCACTCCCGCCCCCCCATCCCAAATCTGTATGTAGAGGAGATGATACAATGGAGAGAGTTGATGATGATATTGGTTATTATTATTATTATTTTCCGGGGGCGGAATGTCTAGGATGGGCAGAGAAGGCTAAGCCGGTTGGGCTTGTAAACAAGCGCGAAGTAGGAGAAGAGATTTCGCAGTTTTCTGCCCTTCCTCATGGGACGGTGGAGGCCCCTTAGGCTTCCACCGCACAGATCCGGTGCCCAAGAAGGACTCCGTAGCGGCGCTGTGAAAGAGGCCGACCTGAGTGGAAGAGAGGACGCGGCACCCAGCCGGGTCAGGGATGCTTGTTCGCTGAGCTCCCTACAGGCCCGGTGCTCCACCAGGCCGACGGCCGGTGCGAACCCACCTCTGCCCTCCTTGGCGAAAGACTTTGCCTTGACAAGCGATTGCTTTCCCTAGAGATGACGACCCCAGAGACGCTGGCGACAGAGAGCTTCAGCGCCTCCCAGTTCACTTCACCTTTACTTCACCGTCCGCTCTTGGAGTGAGAAACCCTCTGGGCGGGGTGGCGAACGAGTGAGGGACAGGCGCTCCCTACTCCGTAAAGAACGACAATAAAATGATTGGCAAAGGGCACAGGGATTCTGGTCCAGCCGCGTACCACCTCCTCTCCGGTGTATATACCGCTGTCTGTGCGTGGGTTCGTGGGGGAGTCGTCTTCACGTCACTGGCAAGCACAGCTGGTGGAAGCCCACGGTGAAAATCGAGCCAGCTAGCGAGCGCCCAGGCGGCTGGGTTCCTGCCTTATTACTATTATTTTTTAAATCTCTCTGTGTATGTGTCTCTGTGGGTGTGTGCGTGCGTGCGCGTGCAAATATGTGTGTATGTAGATAGTTGTGTGTATCGTATTACTATATACAAAAAAACAAAAACTACAAAAAAATCTCGCTAGGCTGTGTAGAGATTCCAAAAATATGCAGTTGCTGTGGCTTTATTGCTAGCTCTGGTGTTCACATGCCAGGTCCACAGGCGCACCTCACGCTCAGCAAGCACACATGTGCCGGGCCAGCCAAGCACCCAACACCCAGCCGTCGCCCGCAGGACCTGGCTGGGGGCACAGCACACCAGGGCTGGCCGCTAGGCCCTGCCTCCAAGCGCAGCTGCGGAAGACAAAGCTCCAAACTACCTAAGGACCAGAAGCCTCGGGCCCCTTGTCTGTGATGCGCTAGGATGGGCTGCCAGGCCTCAGGTCCACTACACTGTGTCTCCCCCAGCTGCAGGTCGAAAGCCTGTGGTAATTCAAATCCTGGACCCTTTTTTCTTTTTTGCCAAGCCTTTGCATTCTGTTGATAGGTTTTTGTTCTAGATTTTTTTCCCCCCACATTGAGTTCATGTTTTGCAACCGTTTGGAGTTTTTTGTTTGTTCGTTTCATTTTTTTTTTCTTTGCAGTTAAATGCTATGGTTCAAACCTGAGTTAACCCAAATATTTCTGCCGACTTTATAATTGTACAGTTTTGTATATTAAACGTTTTTGAAGTTATTAATTTAAAGAAAGATCATTTAGTTTATTCATTTAGTAACTGATGTATAATAAACGCTATTTTCATTAAGAGTTGCTTTTTCAACTATTTTATTCAAATTGCCTATTGCAGTTGCCAACAATTATTTATTTTCAATAAATTCTGTGTTGTGTTTAAAAGGAAACTCTTTCAAAGATGAGTTGGATGTCAAAAAGAAAACAATCCACTGTAATATTTGATGTGAACAATTTTAGTCAAGGGGTTTATATTGACACAATATTTTATTGTTGTAAAAGATTAAAAAGGTTTAAATAAAACATTTTTCCAAAAAATATATTTTCTTTTTCTGGCCTTATTGTGTGGTGTGTGAAACGGACCGTTTAAACAGAGACACGTTCCGGGTGAAGAGCGAGTCTGCCTTGCTTCGGGTTAGAAATCATTAGTCATTGTTTTGATTCTTGATTCTCTACCTCTGACTTTTGGCCTCTCAGTTCACCCTGAAATACACTCCCATGCACACCACAGCTTGCTAGAGCGTCCACGCTCACGCTCACGCACAATACACCCCAAATGATGGCAAAGAGTTTGAGGAAGGCTGCGGGATGCGGGGGGGATGGTCATTTCAGGAGGTGCCATCTTAGTGTTCTCCAAAAGAATTCTGTTTCTCTCTCAGCACCCTCCTGAAACTGTACCCAGACCTTCCCTGAGGCTTTCACTTCGACTCCCTGCGTCCACCCTACTTCTTCCCCATTCCTGAAGGGCAGGGGAAGGTAGGTGAGCCCAATTTCACTCATGAGGGATGGGAAGATGACTGTACATAAGGGGAAGTGCTGTCCTGTTTAATGCTCTCCCTGGATCCAGAAACCCGTGTGAGCTGTTTGTTTTGCCCACTAATACTGAAATCTGTCCGTTCTTATATGAGTTTTTAGAGGAGAAAAAGGATTACATGGAGGCATTTGGGGGAGAAGTTCGATTTATTACACCTCCTTACCACCTCCACATACCGTTTCACCTGCATTATTTTATTTCTCAAGACCTTCAATAAAATAGAGGAGACCTACCTGTAGTGATAGCTGAGGGATAATTTACCAAATCATAAGCAGTTATGTTTCAAAGCTGTGCATGTGCACTCATGCCTTCTCCAACTTTTTTTTTTGTAAATGCCTATCAAGCAATAGACAAGACATTTAACTATAATTTTCCAACACTACAATCCTCCTCAATTTATAGCCTGAAATAGGTGATTTTTTAGACAAAAGCAAAATTATTTAATCATTTTAATAGATGATTATCATATGTAATGTCTTGCTTTTTTCAAATTGCCTAATTATTTACAGCTGCACAATGCACCATACACATGAGTCTTATGTATGAAATATGCCACGTGTTGTATGTACATGGGCATATCTGTCTTTATAAATAATATTGATTTTATAGAGATGTATCTACAAGCCCAAAACCAGTACTCTCAAATCTGCTGTTCTCTTTTGGCTCATAAATAGTCTAACTCTCCCTCACTACCCTGTAAAAAAATATTGAATTGATTAAGAAGTTAGAATTTTTCCTACTAAAGCACATAGAAGCCAACTTGCAGTGTGTTCTGAACTCTTTAATGGAACTGGAAGCAGGTATTTTAGGAGATGCCTATGTAGATAAAGATAGATATTTATAACTATCTGGATTTTTACTGATACATATATTTTACACATATTTATCAGAATTTTTTCCTTTATTGCCTCTTTTTTTTCTCTTAAAATACTATTGAGGCTTAGTTGGTTTTTATGTTGAGCTTCTTATCAACCTCTTTCTATCATTAATACATCATTTTCATTAAAAGGCAGGGGACACTGATGTTAGTCCCAGGGTCTTTTCTTGTCTTGAAACCACTGCCAGCTCCAATCCCAACCAGTCTTTGCAAGAGAAGCAGGTTTGGCTTCAGTTTCCCTTAGTGACTCACAACTGTGACTCTCTCCACTGTGAAAAAGAATTTGTGGGTTCAAAGGAAACAATAATGGTTAATCTTATCTAATGGGGAACCCTGGAGCCCTTGTGGTGCAGTGGTTAAAAACTCCACTGTTAACCAAAATGTCAGCATTTCGAATCCACAAGCCACTCCTTGGAAACCCTATGAGGCAGTTCTACTCTGTCCTGTAGGGTCACTATGAGTTAGAATTGACTCGGGGGCAACAGGGTTTTTTGGCTTTAATGGAGTGAAGGCAAAAAAGCTACAGATCCCAGCAATAGAAAATGCAAAGATTATGGAGGGAAGTAGGATGTGAAAAGAGCCAATGTATAGGTGCTACAGGTATGTAAACAAAGTCCAATATGCAAATCAAGTATACACATGTATGTAAAACATAGGTTGGTCTTTAAGGCTGTGGCTCTCTGTATACATAGTAAAAGGGAAATAGATGACCAAACTGCAGCATTTACCTTTGCAACAGTAAAAGAAGAGAAATATTATCCCTGAAAATTGATTTTTCATCTTTAAAAAGAAAAGGGCTGGGGAAAATATTGCCTAAAGTATTACATGAGCTGCATTTGTCTTTAATAAAATCAAATACTGTTCTTTGGAAGCATTTAGCATTCAGATATTTCCCTTGCTCCTAAGTCAGGCTACTGTTGTTGTTTTAATTGCCTGTAGGCTATAAGTAGAAACATAAAATTCCGTTCTTATTTAGAATATCTTTTTTTTTTTTAAGTAAGGGGGTAGGAGAAGGAGGATGAGAATGGAAAGTAGAAAATGGTTAGAAGTTAAAAGTAGTTTTCCAAACAAAGGAATGTATATTTTTCACCTAACAGATCTTTTTAGAGACAGGAATGGAGCCAAAGAATTGTGGAAATGACTTCTATGGCTTAGTATAAAAATTCCAAAAAGTCTAGAAAGAAAAAAAAAAAAAAACAGTGCAAAACCATGCCATGTGAATTGATATCACTCACACTCAACCATTCTGTAAAATAAAAGCATAGAACATTCTTTCTACATGCCCCCAGATAGTTGTTTTAAAATAGCAATCCTCCAGTTTACTCATTTATAGTTGTTAATTTTTAAGCATTGAGAAAAGTGAATATAAAATACGTTTGAAATCAATTAAGGCTTTTTTTAAAAATAAGGTAAAATAAAGATACCTTTTCTTAAGAGAATTGCTGGTGAAACGTTTTCAAAATTAGATTATTTAAAAGAATATAGTTTCCAAAACAAAATCCAGTTAACTCCTCCTACCTCCAGAAAGATAGAGGGGAGTTCACATACCAGGACCTTGACTAGTGTCCCTATAAACAGAATCCACAAAATCAGGCTCTGTGCCTTCCAGTGAAAATACTATGCTTTCTTTCATAAATGTGAATATAGAGTTTATATCTATTCACACATTATCTAACTTACTAGCTAGAACACTAGGTTCTCTTTTCAACATTGTTTGTATCAAGGATGATTTGGTAAAAGAACGGTTCATCTTGGATGCCTTCCAAGGAGCCTTGTTTACTCAACTACCAAAAAAGGGCCTAATTATGAGGTGGCCTCACCCTCTAAGGGAGAGAATCATGGAACAGCTTGCTTTTGAGTAAAACACTACAGTGTTTAATATAATGTGTAGACACATACCTATAACCACAAGTGTGCCCCCTGGCTACTTGCACACAGGATGATTTAACAGAAAGCAGACTATACTCAAAGGCAGGAAAGAAAGAGATCAGCTCATTGACCAATTCATTAGGTATGTATTTTCAACTCTGTAGCTACTTTGCCCACACCATTCTGGTACAGCCAATTGAAAATGAAAAATAATTCTCTCTATCAAACTCATGTTTTATCTATATAATGTCAAAAACTTAGTTTGAATGATTACACACACACACGGACACTGAACTGACTGGTTGCATTGTCATTTTCTAACAATGTTTGTTCTTGGGAGAAGGGGTATTTTTAATATTGATTGCTTCTCATCTGCTCCAGTTATTTTTCACATACTGTAGAATCCCATTATAATGTGACTGATAATCACCAAGATTTGGTCAAACAGTCAACCCTTGCCCTACTTGCTTCCTTTTCACAGCCTGGAAAGGCCTGATAAAAAAGTGAGATTGTAAAGTAGATGTTATTCGCACTCCACCCTCCCAAGACCAATATTAAAAAGAGGTTTGCTCCTCAGAATTTATATATGGTAAGATTTTCCGTACCATAATGCTTCCAATCTGAGCATAGAAAATCCACA
This sequence comes from Elephas maximus indicus, assembly GCF_024166365.1. Classification (NCBI taxonomy): domain Eukaryota; kingdom Metazoa; phylum Chordata; class Mammalia; order Proboscidea; family Elephantidae; genus Elephas; species Elephas maximus. The sequence goes on along the minus strand of NC_064846.1, from coordinate 82,897,535 downwards.
CACATACCCACATCACTTGCTAAGATCGCTGTTTGACATCGTATTTTTCAAGCACAGAACAATGGAGGGTTATGGACCAGGGTAAACCCTGGTGGCGTAGGGATTAAGCGCTACAGCTGCTAACCAAAAGGTCGGCAGTTCAAATCCAACAGGCGCTCCTTGGAAATGCTATAGGGCAGTTCTACTCTGTCCTATAGGGTCACCATGAGCTGGAATCAACTGGACAGCCACAGGTTTGGTTTTGGTTTGGATGGACCGGGGGGCCGGAGTTTATTTGGCTTGAAATGGCCCATGATTCCCAGCCACAGGAAGAACTATCTGGGTGGGCCCCTTGCACAGAAGAATCTTATTTTTCCTAATGTTTTACTATGCACAGTCTACCTGTGGAGGTGTTGGTAGCAGCCATGTTTAATTAACATCAATTTTTTTCTGGCAACCTTATTGCCACAGGAGCACATGTATACACGCATGTAGAAAAGGTCAGAATAAAATAGATAGATAGATAGATAGATAGATAGATAGATAGATAGATAGATAGATAGATAGATAGATAGATAGATAGATGATAGATAGATAGATAGATAGATAGATAGATAGATAGATAGATAGATAGATAGATAGATAGATAGATAGATAGATAGATAGATAGATAAATGCCTGGAACCCGTGATGGCCTATAAAAATAAACAGGGGGGGAAAAAAGATTTGTGAATTCTTTTGGCATAATCAGGGACTGTATCTTTTCAGAACAGTGTACAGAAGCCGCCGTTAAGGACAGGACTTGATTTGCTCCGCAGTGAACAGCAGTTCTCTACTAATGAATTCCTTTCATCATAGGAAGAGGAGCTGAGTGTGTTTAAACTAAAATGCTGAATTCTGAGCTTTTGACTGCGGTGAGGGTGGTTGAAATTCTAAACAAACATTTTCGTTAATCCCCTTCATTTTCCTAGAAGAGAAAATCTGAACTTTTCTGGATTTTACACTGAACATGAAACTAGTTTTTCAGTGTAACTCTTTCATCCACCTGAGTCTTTTGCTCATCACTGTCCATGGATGAGTGGCCAGTGCTGACTCTCTAGTTGCTCCTTAGGGCAGGTCTAAGAAATTTGATGTGGAAGGGATGGCAGAACAAAGGGCCTGTTGCCTACTCTGAGAGCTCCAACCTCTTTTCTACAATGGAAGTTCAGCTGGTAGGATTAATACTTTAGTCGTTTCTAGCCCTCGGTGCTCTGCTTCTGCGTATCTCGTGTTGAATTAGAAAACGAACTATTTTTGTTTTCAATGGATTAAAAATATATCTGAAGGAGTGGACAATTTTTAAATTGCTGACTTAAAAACATATTATTTTATGGAGCTCTGTGCATCTGATTTGTACTCTGTATTGTATTTACGCAGGATTTAGAAAACTCAAAAATAGAAGAATTTAAAATAAAGGCAATAATAATCTTTTCAATGTAGGCGCTACCTTTCCTCTTTAAGGATTCCTAGGCATTTTAGAAATGATGCACACACTCCCCACACTCTGCAACAACCAATGTGCAAATCACAACAAAATGACCACTTCAGGCCACACAAAATGGCCACACTCAGTCCAGGCAAAAACTCATTAATATGAATAGGTGCTCTGTGCACAGTTGAAAGCAGAATATGCCATGGGTCTTATTCATTGCTGTGTGGGAGTATGAAAGTACATTGGCTCACACTGCAAAGACGTAAAGTCCTACATTTTAAACTCATGTCATATAGAAGGAAAAGGCAGATAAAACTAATGCACACACATTTGATTAATTGTTGGTTAAATTTCTCTTTAAACCTTTTGGAGCAAAACAAGTATTTTTGGTGACTTTTTTTTTAAAAGACAAGGAATACGCAAAAGTAATTCTGCATTTAAGATATGTGATGTTTTAAGTTAAAATCCTTACAAACATTTGTAGGAAACCAATCAACCAAACAAAAAACAATCATGAGTCAGAATCGACTCCTCAACAACTTTTTTTTTAATTATGAAAAAATAGCTAATTTTTAAATCAGTTTCTACTCTGTTTCTAATTTCAATTATATATGTATATTTTTTTCTGGGCTAATTGCTTTAATAATAATCATTAAAACTGCTTTTAAGCTAACAACCACCATGTCAAGAACTCCCCCTACTCCCCACTACCACCAACACATTTCAGCTTGTGTTTTTTTTATATGGCCAAGCTGTTCAGATGGGGGGGCGGGGAGGTGGCAGTGTTTGGTATGTTTTAAATGTATTTAGGGTAAAAGAGGACTTTCAGAGCAGAGACCTTTAATACTTAAATGGAGATTAAAATTATTTTCTGGCTTACTTTTAACCCTTTTGACAATGAGATATATGATATGAATGGTGACTCCCCTTTAGAGAAAACTGCAAATTATACTATCATTACCTCTTGATAATATGCAAGCATTTTTTTCCCTCTGGAAAGCATATCAATATCCACCTACCTGCAATTAAGCTGGGCATTTACTGAAAATATTTGTTGCTATAAACTCTTTGTGCCTGCTCTGACTCTACTCCATGCCTCCAGCTCTCAGAATTATGCAATGCCTGCTCAAGGCTTAGTGTCAAGTTAAGAAGTGACAAGAAGGGGTCAGCATAAATATAGCTTAAAGCTATTCTCCACCTTTCCACATGTACATATATGAATTTCAAAATCCAGCATTTTTAATAGAAAAAATATGTTCAAGTTTTGTATATAAGTTGGTAGAAAAAATACCAGCAACAACATTCACTGTAACAAACATTTATTGAGTGCCTACTACGTGCAGGAAATCCTGATGGCATAGTGGTTAAGAGCTACGGCTGCTAACCAAAATGTCAGTAGTGCGAATCCACCAGGTGCTCCTTGGAAATTCTGTGCGACAGTTCTACTCTGTCCTACAGGGTTGCTATGAGTCAGAATCGACTCCACGGCAACGGGTTACTTTGTGTAAGACATTGTTGGAGTTGGGTGTGAAGGGTATGGACCTTGCTTTCAAGGAACTAATAATCTCTAGGGTAAGATAGAAATGTACGCAACTTACTTAACTAATGAGAGCTTGAGAGTGCTGTAGATAATGTACTTTTGACATGTAGGTGCCACTACTATATATTTTGTTGTTACTTTTTCGTAATACACTTACCATACTCAAGCACAGCATTTTTCTGCGCTATTTTGATATTGTGCATCCTTGTTGAACCCCAGAGAGATGCAATTGTTAGTTGACTTGCATGTCTAGCTACTAAAAGTCATAGCATTGTTTAAAAGTTCCTACAACTGAACTCAGCTCTGATAAGCTTGAATTATTATTATTGTTGTTGTTCTTGTTGGTGAGGGCATTTTTAAAGACAGGATAAAGTATGGAAGGATAAATACATTGCAAGCTTTTAAAAATTGCTTGGTAATCCTCTTTTTCCCACTTTGAAAACTTGGGATAAATGGCAGGTAACCTGAGCCAATGTTAAATGTTTCCCTCACCTCATTTTCAGCTCCTTCTGGATTAGCGTATTAGTCTGCCTCACAGTTCTGCAACTAGTAACTTGCGCCTGAGTTAAAGCAGAGTGAAAGCCTCACCAGCAGGTGCAGGGAACCATACTACAAAACAAGATTCTGTGCAATTGTTCTGCTACCACTACGGATTTCGTTGCATGAGAGTTATGACATGGTAAAAACCTTAAGCAAAGAAGGACATGGAAAATACATTTCCAGATCAGAAATTCCTGTTGGAAAAGAGAGTATTGTGATTTTTAAAAAGGAAAAAAGAAAAAGCTCCCCACAAGCCTGGTAAGAGATTTTGTAACCAAATTGTTCCTATCTAAAAGCCTGCCTCATTGAGATTTTCAGTAGTGCCTTTCTGTTGACTAACAAAAAAACTGACTAGCACTGTATAAATTCATTTCTATGTGGAAACTGTGGAAAAATAGCACTGATGTTTAAAGAGTGACTGTTTAGTTGACTTGTTAGGATGATTTCAGAGCTTGAAGAAACCCGAATCTAACAAAAACTCGTTAAGCAAGGAATGTACTCTGTCTTCTATTTTCCACTTTTTATGTATTTTTTCCATATTCCTAATGCATTAAACAAAGCAAGGCTTGGAGCACTATTCCGAAGTTTTGAAATATACTCAGTGTGAAATATGTTCCCTAACACTGACAAAATGAAATAATCAGAGAAATAAGAAAATCATTCTCAACGGGCTTGTATTTACACTCAAATAATGGGACACACAGAGTAATGGGAGGTATGCTTGTCTTAGGGGAAAGGGCTAGAAACACAGTGGACAACTCATGGCAGTGCTGGCTTCCTGACTAAGACTTCTTGGACAGACTGCCACTGTTGTTAGTCATGCCTTTCAGGGAACAAGGATTAACCTAGAGTCACATCAAGGAGCCCTGGTGGCGCAATAGTTAAGTGCTAGGCTGCTAACCAAATGTCAGCAGTTTGAATCCACTCAAGACTCCTGCCTTCTTGGGAGAAAAGACTTGACAATCTGTTCCTGTAAAGATTACAGCCTAGGAAACCTTATAGGGGCAGTTCCACCCTGTCATATAGGGTCACTATGAGTCAGAATTGACTCGAAGGCACACAAAAACAACAGGATCACATCAGTGCAATAATGAGCAGTGCTCCAAAAGGGACCTAATTGATTGAGCAAATGAATTTTGGGTTTTTCAAAAGCCAACCCAGATGTATCAATATCTTGTCTGGGATATTGAACTATAGTTTTGCAAAATGTTATCATTGGTGAAAACCAGGTAAAGGACACTTAGGATCTTTCTGTATTATTTCTTATAACTTCATATAAATCTACAATTATCTAGATTAAAAAAATCAATTTAAAAAAGCAAGGCACAATTAAGCAATTAAAAAGAAGTTGGCTCATATTATTTTTCCTGTCAATTAGCAGTTTTCATGACTCTACATGTTGATCTTTTGTTTTTCTTTTTTTTCAAGGGGGAGGGATGGTGTTGGAAAAAGCAGTATCTGAAGAAAACCAGATTCTTGAACTTGAAATCAACTCCTGTATTTGGTGCTTATAGAGCCTACAACTCACGCTCAGACTCTGGGAACCCTGGTCATCCACCTGGAATGCTTCCTGGTTGGTTTTTGGTCTGCTCCTGGATGAGATGGTTATTTCCAAAATCAGCCCCAGCCCAACCACAGGAGAAGGCAGCCCAATTGAATAGGTACCCAAGGAACAGGACCTCAAACCTAAATATGGACCCAAAAAACCCATTGCCATTGATGCCATTCTGACTCATAGCGACCCTAGAGGACAGAGTAAAACTGCTCCATGGGGTTTTCAAGAAGGGCCTGGTGGATTCAAACTGCTGACCTTTTGGTAAGCGGTCAAACTGTTAACGACTACGCCACCAGGGTTTCTTAAATATGGACTTTTGGGGAAATATGATTTTAATCATTCAAACAGCATTCATTGATTCAACAAACATTTATTGAATACCTATTGCATGCCATAGTTTTAAAATTAGTACAGCTTTGGGGAATTTATTTTTTTGTACTCTGGTTTTAGACCTGGGTTTGAATACCAGGTCTGCAACTTAACTAGCTGTACAACATTATGTAAGTCCTTTAACTTCTGTTTCTCAGCTTCCTTATCTGTAAAATGGATAGAATAATAATTGCATCTGTCTCATAGGGTTGTTGTGAAAATTTAGAAATATAATCCATGCAAAATGCTTAGCTTGGTGCCTAGAACACAGTGAATATTTACTAGGTATTAGCTCATTGCTCATTCCCTCTCCTCCTATTGTATCTTCTATATTATAAGAAACATTGCGATATCATTGAAAGTTATCTATACAGAGTGGAAATGAAGTTTCCTTTGCAGCATTGACTACTGCAATGCCTTACAACCCCTCTTCCCTCCCCCCACTACAACATATATGATGGTTTACATTTACATGAGCAACACACACTTGATGGTCATTCCCAAGTTTATGTGCAATTCCCTCGGCCTTAACTGTAACACAAGATCTTGAGGGTGCTATCATCAAGACAACCTAGAATCTGTTATGATTTAACTTTTCAAAAAGGCAAATAATTCACACAGTTTGGTACTGTAACTACCATTAGTAGCACATTCTTTGTGACACTGCTCACAATACATTGAAACACAGTAGTGTGTTGTTACACTAAGGTAGAAAATCACTGAAGTACACGGATGTCACTGAATTTCTTAACCAAAAACGTAGGTAAGTAACACTACTATTCTCCTGATTTAAAAAATTTAACCATTAATATGTCTTATTACCATGAAAGAGAAGAATTCAAATTAACTTCACTGTAATTCCTCAAAAAGAAGGTTAAATATCTCCTTTATGTTCACCGTCATCAAAAAAAAATTATATCAGCCTATTTCTTTATCCATTTCTAACTTAAATCTAGAAGGTTTCCCTGAAATTGTGAAACCTTATGTATTCTGGGGGAGAGAATAAGAAACAGCACAACTTTGACCTTTTCAGGGTTTCTGCAGTTTGAGTCACTATCCATTCCTATTCTTCCTGTTTATAGTCTTAGTAACCTGTAGGGATAAAACAGTACGGGTAACCAATCAAAATGCAAAACATTGAAAAGGTTAAAGCCTATGTTTATGAGTCTATTAAATGTTTATAGTCTTTCACAGACTACACTGGGCATTAAAACTATTGTATCTCATTCTGGTAATAAACACTGCAACAAGAAGTGCGCAAAAACAATTCCATTCTTAAGGCAAAATTTGTAATGAGACTACAAAATGGTATAATATGTATTGACTTGTTCCCATGACAATAACTGCAAGAAAAATGGAAAATAGTGCAAACCTAAACCACTAATTATGGCGAAGACAGAAATTATTAAGGAATTGTAAGAAATTCAGTTTAAAGAGTCCAGTCCTTATAGTGATGACATTCCTTTGATACTTCCAAGAACTGTGAGGAGCTTCTGAATTTCCATAAATGTATAACCCCGAATCAGCCGACTCCTTTCTAGCCTTTGGTTACTTAATAATGTGCAGACTGATAACCAATGCAATTTCCATTGGACAGGTAATTGATGTAGCTGCATGTACTATTATTTACATGTCTGTTTTGTATTTGAAATGTATTGTTATTTGCCTGGATAATATCTTGAAGCATCTAGAGTTTCACAGCATAATTATATATTATATAAAAACATGTTGCTTTTTTCTGATCATTAGGTCAGATAATGCTAGGCCTTATTATAAGAAAAATAGCCTTCTATATTTTTTTTTTTTATATATTATCTCCATCCAAATTAATTGTGTTTAGAATTTTCCATCAAGAAAAACTATAATATCTTGGTGTATATCACACAGACTGATAGACATCTACTACAATCAAACTGATATTAACTGCAATATATCAATCCCTTCCTTTTTATTTAAAATCAAATTCTTTAAGATTTCCCAATATTACTACAAATCCTGGCAAAAACAGCCCTTGAACACTTCTGTTACAAGTGGGGTTTCTTCTACTAGAGAGAAAGTAGAGGGACATTTTAGGTTTTTTGGAAACAGGCTTTTCATAATATAAGCTTAATTAAAAATGTCTGTTAGCAGTTTGACAACACCCACATTTAAAACTATATCATTTTGAAAATCATCTTTGTTGCCCTCTTTCAACTGCAAAAAAAAAAAAAAAAAAAAAACCTTAAGCACTGGGTATCTACCACAATTTAAGACCTAGAGATTATCCATAATTCCATTTAAAAGATAGAATTCTAAGCTGCTTTTGGATTACATAAATCACCTTCTTCTGGTTTAAGCAGTTTTGGATAAAGTAGCCACTAAAGTTGGAATAGAATTTGGAAAGAAAAAAATGAACTGTTGACTGTCATAATGTCTCAATTTTAATACACAGTAGTTTTCTAGGGTCTTTCCAAGTCTAGAAACTTCATCCTAATAGAATAATACTTAGTATATTGGATGAGTTAATAACAAGGCTTTTATACCAATGACTTCTGGGTTCCCCTGAGAAACATTTTGAGGAGGGTAAAGTTCAGTTTTTGGCACTTACTGTTTGCTTGTTGCGTGGCTCCTCTTGGCTGTCCAAACTCTAGTATCCTACCAATGTTGATTTCCTAAAGCTTTCCTCCTCTCTCTTTCCTCCTCTATTGAAAGACCCATTCCCTCATTGGATCTAATCAGTATCATGGAATCAGACACCCTGTTAGTATTGTTCCCATTTTAAAAGAGGATTGTCTGTATTTTCTGCCCTGCCCCATGAGCCCGCCTGACTTCCAATTAAAAGTAGTCAAAAGAAGGATTCTTATTTTCTATATTTTCATGTCAGATGTTTATCAGAAGGGCATGGCTTTAATGAAGTCACAGGTACTTATATTTCTAGTATGACAGTGATAGTTAATGCTTATATAGCACTCATTATGCACCATTATTTTAAATGTTTTACATATATTAATTCATTTAACCCTCTTAACAACCCTAAGATGTAAGTACTATTATTTTCATCCTTAATTTACAGATGAGGAAACTTAGGTCAGAGAGGTTATGTAAATTGTCTAAAGAAAGGGTGCTAGCCTGGCTTCACACTTGGACATCTGGCTCTAGAATATGTGCTCTTAACACTGTACCACGGTACTATACTCTCTCCCTACAGCAAGTGCAACCATATAAGTTGACTCAGTTTGATTTGTCTTTGACTGTTCTTATTAAAATTTTCTTTGAGTGTTTTCCTCCTATTTGTGTAGAGTTTGTGTTTCCCAGAATAGAATAGAGCAGAACAGAACAGAGCAGAGTAGGATAGAACAGAATATCCTAAGGCTCCAGAATTGACAAATAAGATAGTGAATTAAAACTAGAAAGTGCAAGGCCCTGGGACCCATGATGGTAATCAAAGTCTAAAAGTTGGGAGTTTCCCAAGGTCTAGAGTCCCTGGGTGGCATAAATATTTAAATGCTTAGCTACTAGCCAAAAGGTTAATGGTTCAAACCCATCCTGAGTTGCCCTGGAAGACAGGCCTGGTGGCTTGCTTCCAAAAGATAACAGCATTGAAAACTCTAGAGAGCAGTTCTACTTTACACATGTGGAATAGCCATTAGTCAGAATGAACTTGAAGGCAACTAATAATAAGAACGTGTGTGTTATATCTTCAATCAAACAAACTTAAACCTTACATTGGAATTCATAGACTTAGAAAATGAGAACGTCATAAAATTTAGTAAATCATTTTGATCCCTATAATAGTGATTAAATAAGTATGTTCTACTTTTATCTTGTTATGGAATTATTTTCATCTTGTGATCAAATGCTAACACAATACTTTTATTTATCTGGCTAAGATTAAATAGTCACTACTAGACTTCCAGTCTTTACAATCAGGGATCTTGCCTTATTTCCTCAGAACCTAGAAGCATGCTTGATAAATAATAGGTACTCAGTACACTGAATGAGTGAATAATAAAAGCTATTAGTAGTGATTACCTACTAAATATTGGGCACTATGCAACATGCTTTACATATATTATGTTGAATTCTTTAAAAACTCAAATATGAGACTGGTACCACTATCCTCATTTTACAAATTAGAAAATTGAAGTTCAGAGAGTTTAAGTCATTTGTACAAATTATTATATGATAGAATTATAATTATGTTATATTCCAAAGTCTGTGTGCTTCTCATGAGATTATTTTGCAAGGATAGGCAAATGGCTGGATGGTAAATTTCCCCCATTCTGAAAGAGCAGAAATTTTGACCCAGCCTCTTTTTTTTTTTCCTTATACCAGTCCTGAGATTAAAATAGCTCTTAACTCCAAAGAAAGGCAAAAGGAAAAAGAAAAGAGATAATAAAGGGGAAAATAAAACAGGTAAAGGGAATTAGTAGCTATATATTTTCATAGCATGGTTAAATCTAATCATGCTGTATTATAATAGGGTAATTAGTTTTCTTTCTCCCCTACTAGACTGTGAGCCCTTCTAGGGCAGGGAATGTGTTTTATATTCATCTTAGTATTTTCTACCTCATGTTTGGTGTATAGTAAATGTTAAATAAAAACCTGTGGAATAAATGAGAAGAAGGAATGCGGGGGAGGGGGGAAGGGGAGAAGATGTGGCAAGCCATATAAGAGTAATTCCAGATTAGAGCTGAAATGTGGACAAAAGTGTACCTTCAAGGCTCACAAACTCAAATGCCTTCAGACCCAAGCTAGTATTTTAAGAGTGAAGCAGGCTGGGCACCCCATTCCAGAACATTACTCTCTCATTATTTTATGGCCTCATATTTATCCTCTGGCTATCCCAAATTCTGTCTTGGGCCTTCCCTCCTCAGAAGTGCTTCAATTTGTCTTTCACTAGGAGAAAAAAAAGAAGATTCCAACTCAGAGCAACTATATGGGACAGGGTAGAACTACCCCATATAGTTTCCAAGGAGTGGCTGGTGGATTCAAACTGCTGACTCTTTGGTTAGTAGCCTTAGCTCTTAACCATTATGCCACCCACCAGAGCTCCAACCTTCCTTAAGCAAAAATTTACAAAGGCTAAAGATGAATGACAACACTCTATTAAGTTTACTGACGGCCTGAACTTTGCATTATATTTCCTTCTTTCCACAATAGTGACTTGTAAGTGTAACCGCTCAATAAATACATGTCTAAACCTTGAGGTCTTTAAAAACATTGCTCTCCCTGACCCATTTACATTTTAAAAGAAGAGCAAATGAGTTGCAAGATTGGTTGAAGGTATTCAATTGCCAGGAGAGTTTCCTGGTGCTATTAGCATTGTAATACAGTCTCCTTGAATGCTGGGGGTTATGGACAGAATTAAAAGGATGATTCAGAATTACAGTACATGTTAACTCACCCTTTAATAACCAGATGCTTCAGAAGAACCGTTTGCAATTAAAGGTTGGTTGTCACATCCATCGAGACTTTAGATGAAATTATTGAAGGGACAAGTAGCACAGCAATATTTGTTTCTGACATTACAAGTTAAATTTTTAAGAAGCCCATGGCTTCTCAAGTGGCTACTTTCCCTTTTTTGTGTGTTGGACTTGACATTCTAAGTATTTTCAAACCTTCTAAATGACATAGAAACTATGCTTTATTCAATATCAAAAGTAGGGAAATAAAATAAGTAAAAGAACAATTTTGTTTCTTAATTCAAAGTCTTCAATATCTCCCCATAAGTTTTTAAAACCATAAATCCTAGAGCAATACCTTAAAGTAGGAAAAACTTTCAATAAAATAAACATTAAATGAAGAGATCACTCCATCTTTTTCTTTTTCCTGTAAAATCTACTTTAACTTTTCTTTTTCATGATATGTATACTGCTCAAGAGAGTCCTGGTTGCACTCTGCTGCTAACCAAAAGGTTGGCGATTTGAATCCACCAGCCACTCTGCAGAAGAAAAATGTGCCAGTCAACTTCCATAAAGATTTACAGCCTTGGAAACCCTATGGGGGCAGTTCTACTCTGTCCTATAGGGTTGCTATGAGTCCGAATTGACTACAGGGCAACCGATTTGGTTTGAGTTTTTTTTTTTTTTTTTTTTTCAATATACTGCTCAAGGAACCTATGCCTGAGTTTGGGCAGTGCATTGTCCTTAAGTTAGTAGTGGACATTGAAAGCTACTGGTTTAAAACAATACAGTTTATTTTATTTTAAACATATTTTGCAAAGAGGTAACCTCTAATATATTGCCTTTAATTATTGGCTTTGTTTTATATGCACAAGTCTTATCTCTGCAAAACACTAAGTTTTTGAGGTCAGAAAAAGGATCTATTTCATGTCTGCATCCTCCATAGCACCTAGCACAGTGATTAATTCAAAATCATCATGAATACCTACGTATATAAATGCACACATAAATAAATGTTTGTTGATGTTTGATCATGATTGCTGCTTCCTTTACTAAATGATAAACACACAGTATGTGTAAGCTGCCCTAAGACTCAACCTGTTAAAGAGGCCTTCTTGTTTTGGGGTGTACATTTTTGCTTCTGCAATTGGCTCCTGGTGTGCATAATTAGCCACTTGCGAACATAATTGGCCACTTGCCTATTTTTTTTTAAGGATATTTCAGTGGCAAAGTGCAGGTGCACTTTTGGGACCCATAACTAGTTGCAGCTGAAAAATAAATGCAAAATAATAGAAGCTTAATTGTGATCCTTTAGCAATTTGGCTCTTGGTGTTCTAGCACCACAGCCATCACGTCTTAAAAAAAAAAAATTCCCTCAGCTCCATTGTCAGGAATTTTATGGAGGTTTGGAAAAGATAATTTGCTCTAAAATACAATTGTAGTAGGCAAGTAAAAAAGAATATAAATCTTGAAATCAATTTCTGCAGAAACCCTATCAAGGAGCATTGCAAGATACCAAACAGACTTGAGGAAAATGTCCATTTTATAAACTACCTTCTTCTTCTAAGGAAAATTCCCATTTGAGTTAATTGTCATCTTGTACATTTTTAGGACAAACTGTGCAGGATAAAAAATCCAGGAGCTCACTGGGAGGTATTTCCTACCTAAAGTTTCACATGATGGAGACTCGCCAAAAGGAAAGATGTAAACGTACAGAGTGACTTCTATAAAAGAAAAAGCTTTCAATAAAAACAATGAAGAAACTGACTAGCCTAGATTCTGGGCAATTCTGTGGCTATTCTCAATTGTCAACTACCGGGGGGGGGTCTTGGTTGGTATATAAGTTGGCTATTGTTGCCCTACTACTATGTAATAAACCACCCCCCAAAACTCAGTGAATTATAGCAGAAGCATTTGTATTTCTCACTCATGGGCCTGTGAATGGTTTGGTGAAAGGCTCTGACTCAGGCTTTGAGTTGATTGGTCTTGGATACACCACGACTTGGATTTAAGTCTCTTCCTCAGTTTCCCCATTTTTCTTGGACAAGAAGCTACCCATGGAATATTCTTCTCATGATGGATCACACGAGGGCAAAAGCACAAACCAAACCACGTACATAGACGTTCAAAACATCTATTTGCATCATGTCCACTGACCTTTCGTGGGCTAAAGCAAGTCACAAGGCCACATATACTCTACTCACATAGGGAGGACACTACCAAAATAACCATGTAGATATATAATTCTATCAACAAGAGAGGGAAAAATCAGGACCAATTGCCCAAGCTATCACAGTTGGGTACATCAATATTGAATCTACTAAATTATAATGCATCTAGAAGTTTCAGAAAGTTGTACTATACAAAGGATTGCTGAAAGAACTGGGGATTTTTAGTCTGAAGAAGATGGTACAGGTTAGGGATGCTAGAGAAGGAATTTTTGTCTTTGAAGAGATGCTTCCATGAAAGTTTCACCTAGCTGTAGGAGAGCCTGTGATTATTTTAGACATTCCTCTGCAGGGTATATTGGCTGGAAGACTGGGGGGCGGGGAGCAGGTGGTGTTGCAGGGGCAGAGATAGGCGAGACCTTGTTTACAGGATGGGGTTTCTGTAAGTTGTACAGGCTGCTTTTAGTTGTTTTGCTTTTAAAGGGAGTTCTTAGTCATGTTGTTATGCATCCCAACCTCTCCTTTCAGGGTTGAATGGTTTGTTTCAAAATGGATAACATCATCTGAGTCTTCTGAGACATTTTGTAGGCATTCTAGTTCCTACTCAACCAGAAAAATTACTTGCATTACCTTGGAAAATCATTCCCTATCATTTCCTGGTTTGCAAAATTTGGTGTGTGGGGGATTATTGGACTATACAATCTCAAAGGAAAAGGACAAGGATACTAGCATTAGCAGTACTGAGTATCTTCTGTGTGCCTGGCACTGTGTTGTATGCTTTCACAGGCTCTTAGATTCTATGTTTCTGTGATTTTATACTGTTAACATCTGTAGGTAACAATGTTAACCAGAAGAACAACTTTGTGAACTACTGTTGCCATCTAATGGCTTTTTCATAAAACTGTCCGTAAAATTCACATGTGACCTTTCTTGTAACATTCTTTTCTTCACTTTCTTCCCCAAAAGGTAATAGCCACTGATTTATTCTGCCATAAATGCAGCATGATAATAGATGACTCGGAATCCTTTAATGAGATTCAGTTGCAATCACTCCCAAGAGATAACCCAGTGGTCAGAGAACTAAATTATATCCTAGTCACTGAGGTTTCAACAGACCTCAATATTAATAATAATAGCTATCATTTATTGAACACCTATTATATGCCAGGAACTGTGCTAGATGTTTTACATATGCAATCTTATTCAAGTAATGATCTCTTCTTTTTGCCATATAATCAAAGCCTCATGGGCTGCAAGACTTAACACATACATTTACAAAAATTCTGTGTGCCGAACTTGCTATTAAAGTTGAACCTAATTTAGAATATTTTTCTGGAAGTCCCAATACTTTTCAAAATTGAGCATGCTCCACACAATGCCTCATTATGTTTTCTTTATAGAAAATTTGCTGCCTTGAACTGCGTATTCCAACCCATAGAGACCTCCATGTACAGCACAATAAAAAGCTTCCTATCCTGTGCCATTCTCACAGTCCGTTGAGCCCATTGTTGCAGCCACTGTTTCAGTCCATCTTGTTGAGGGTCTTCCTCTTTTTTGCTGATCCTCTACTTTACCAAGCATGTTTTCCTTCTCCAGGGACATGGCGAAAGTATGTGAGATGATGGTGCATTCTGGCTGTACTTCTTCCAAGACAGATGGGTTCTACCACCCATCTGTCAGTTTGTTTTACTGTGGTGGCTTATGTGGTGCTGTGATGCTGGAAGTTATGCTATTGATATTTCAAATACCACAGCGTCACCATGGTGGACAGTTTTAAGTGGAGCTTCCAGACTAATACAGGCTAAGAAGTAGGACCCGGCATTTTAATTCCTAAAAAATTGGACAGTGAAAACCTTATGGGTAGGGACTTCTAAAAACTAGCATTCTGTAAATGTGAGGTATGTCCTTTAGTTTCAAAGTGAATTGGATGAGGGCATGGTAATGACTTAGAACCAGTTATATCTGGCGGAAACCTTTTTCCCAATAAACTATCCATATCTGCAGAATTCCTGTTTTTCTGGAAATTGCCACTTCACCTCTAACTCTATCCACATAGCTGTTGAGAGCACTGGTTTTGAGTACTTGTATCTCTGCCTTGACCATAGTTGGTCAGTCTAGGGTAGGCAACAAATCTAAGCGAGGCCCTGGTCATTTCTTGGGATTCAGAGGAATTGCAGCTAGGTCTCAGGTACCACTGGAGCTAGAGTCCAGAATTCAATCAGGCTGCTACTCCTCTAGTCTCTGCTTCTTTCTGCACAAATGCTCCATTTTCCTTTCTTTCTTCAATTTCTATCCTTGGCTTCATGAGGTACTTCAGGATGCTTAAGATAAACTGCCCTTTTGGCTTAAGTTAGTTTGAGTTGGGCTTCTGATACTTGCAATCAAAAAAGTCCTATCTAGTCCAAATGACTAAAGGACCACAACTACCACAGCCTTCACCAGACTGGGTCCAGCACAACTAGATGGTGCCGGGCTTCTACCACTGACTGCTCTGACAGGGATCACAAAAGAGGGTCCTGGACAGAGCTGGGGAAAAATGTAGAACAAAATTCTAACTCACACACACACAAAAAGGCCAGACTTACTGGTCTGACAGAGACTGGAGAAACCCTGAGCTATGGCCCCTGGCCACCTTTTAACTCAGTACTGAAGTCATTCCTGAGGCTCACCCTTCAGCCAAAGATTAGACAGGCCTACAAAACAATAATACATGTAGTTCAACCATGTAAATGAGATTAAATGGGCACTCCGACCCAGGGGCAAGGGCAAAAAAAGGACGAAGGAACAGGAAAGCTGGACGAATGGAAATGGGAAATCCAAAGTTGAGAAGGGGAGAGTGTTGATACATAGCCGGGTTGGTAACCAATGTTACAAAACAAATATGTGTATTAATTGTTTAATGAGAAACTAATTTGCTCTGTAAACTTTCACCTAAACACAATAAAAATAAAAGTCCTGTCTATTACCCAAAACACAATAAAATATTATTTTTAAAAAATCCTGTCTATACATCATTGCATTACAGAAATCTAATTCTAAGAATATATTTTCATTTTTCACCTTCCTCCTCTGGGTATGGTCATTCCCTTTACAACAGGGCATATAAGAAAGATATACAAATTCCACCCTGTGAATAAAATCCAGATCAATAATCACCAATTGCACAAAGACTTCTGATAACATCAGTCAAAAAGAATATCTTCCCTGAACTGAAGAATTCTCTTTCTCTCTTTTGTTTTACAGCCTAAGGCTCTTACTCCATACTTCCTTCAGAGTTATCACATTATTAGTTACAAATTGGGTTTAGTTATTTGTGTATGTCTCACTGCAACTACTAGAAAGCAAACAAGGATCTATCTAGTTTTCGTTGTTGTTATTGTTGTTTAATCACTATATTTTCCCATAGCTTGGCAAATGGTAAGATTTTAATTAGCACTTATTGAATAAATGAATGAAGGAATGAATAATTATTGGAGTTAGCCAGAAACATTCTCCTTATACATCCTCTTAATATTAGTGATAGTGATGACTACCTTTGTTAGCAGGCTCTTTGCTTATTTCCTGTGTAAAAACATGGTGGCTGCAAAGAAATCATCAGCTCAATGTTCCACCAACACAAAAAAGTTCATCAGTGGAAAAACTGCTTAATTATAAGCCCCGAGAAGCAGTCCTACATATTTATGCTTCTACATACATTATGGGGGAGAGGCTTTTATAACAATACTTCATCATCATTCTCTTCCTATCTTGGCAAACAAAACATTACAGGAGACATATGTTCCTCTTTCCAGACACTAGAATCCAATAGCAGCTTTAATCAGCACCCTTCGTGTTTTCATTTGCTTACTAAGTCTTGATTCAAGCATTATCAGAATTCAGTGCATTGTTAGGGAAAAAAATGGAAAGTTGATATGAATCCAAAGAGATAGTTTACCTTTCATATAGATCAGAGCCTCTCAACCTCAGCACTATTGACATTTGGGGAGGGGTAAGTCTTGTTGTTGCAGGGGGCTACCCTGTGCATCATTGTCAGATGTTTAGCAGCATTCTTCTCCTCTATAAACTAGATGCCAGTAGAAGGTCCCCCTCATCCCCAGTCGTGACAAACAAAAAAGTCTCCAGATAATCCCAAGTGTCCCCTGGGGGGCAAAATTATCCACTGCTGAGAACCACTGATATAGAGAGAATACTGTACTCTTGTTCCTAAAGGAAAAATTATGTCTAATAAAATGTGCACAGAAAACATAGTGTGTTAGCATTTGAAAGTGGCTTGGAAAACACATAAAATAACCTTCTTAATTTACTAATGAGGAAACTGAAAAGTCAGAGTGGGGGTGAAATGTTCTCACAATCACAGAATGAGGTAGTTTGCAAAGTTGTCTCAAATCCAGATGTCCTGACCCCTAATTAAGGTTTGGGCCTCCACAGCGTGTTCAGTTTAGGAAATCCTATTAACATGGTCATAGCTTGCCAGTCGATCACTTGTAGTGCTGTGTAGAATTGGTTGGTTGACTACCTCCCCGGCAGGACTGGCTGCATAATTTGCAGTACTCAGTGCAAAATGAAAATGCAGGGCCCCTTGCTCAAAAAGCAGGAAAAAAGTGTTGTTAATGCTTTTTCCTTTCTTCCATGGTCTTTCTCTTGACCTATCATGGGTTTTTTTGTTTTGTTTTATTTTTTTTAATTTGTTAATATTGCACTCCCTTGGGGATGAGAAAACTTGTAAGGCTAGTACAAACCCTCATAGGCACCTAGGGATTTGCCCTATGACTTGCTGTATGCTCACCGGCTGCTTGATTTCTCCTCCTGTCAGCCACTGGACTGAAGTGCTACACACTTCTTAGAGGAAAGAGGAAAGTTGAGTAAGCTTGTCTTCTTCCCGTGGCCCTCCATCCCACACCGGGTCACATTTCTGGGCTGGGAGTGACAGATGGGCAAGAGTTTCACTCCTACCAAGGCATCTGCCAAACACACATGGCAGTACCAATCCAGGGTGAAGGTGGCTGCCACCATGTGCCACCCTGAGACTCGCAGTGGCTCTGGCTCCCAAACTTTCTTGCCTGGAGAAGAGGCAGCAGGGATTGCTGGGCAGCTGGGATGCTGAGAATCTGTCTTGGGTAGTCAGGAAGCCAGTGGGAGGAGGGATTGCATGTGAGGCCAGGTTCCAAGTCCTTGTAACATGCTTCATTGCGCCATTGGACTTCGTGGGCCAAACACAATTCAGAGACAAAATTACTATGAATTTCAAGACAGTAACTGCAGAGCATTAACCCTCCAAGCACAGGGCTTTCTTGTTCGACCTGTGCTACTGTACTGGTTGCATACCCCTGAAAACTGGTCCTGATCCCCAGGATCACAGTACAAAATCTACCAATAAACACTACCTATTCTGTAAAGAAAATTAATAAATGTTACTTTTCACTAAAGGAAAATGATTATTTCCACTTTCTGACTGTGATCCACTCTACAGTCATGTTGATCTATTAAGAAATTGGGGAGATTTTTGAAAAGCAATTTTACCATATCATTAATGATTCCTTGCAAGATTTTAAACTATGAACAAATACACCAAGTGCCGCTATAAATCACACAAAATTCTAGATGTGTTCATTGTATCCAGTAGAAAAGAAATACATTATATAAGCTTCATGAATTTGTAATAAGAAAAATACTTCCAACTTTGAGTCTCATAGTGAAAGCATAAGACAAGAAATAGGGGAAGCTGTATTTTTGCCTTTTTTAATTTAGCACTTAACCTATGCACTTCAATTTACTCCAGGGAAAATATAAACAGAACAATATGTTTGGAAAGTGTGATCATATATTTAGCTATCTGTTCAGACAGCATCATGAATCACTTGAATTTAGTCTGGGGATGTCCCATCAATTTCCCCTCCATATTCAAATGATTCCAAGATGACTAAATGACAGTATTTGCAGATATGGCTGTCAACTCAGTTTGGGAAAGTCTATCAATATGATTATAGCTCATCGGTGAGTTGATTAGCATGTCATCTGGGCAAGCTGAACCTAGGGAGAAAGAATTGGTCTGATGACTACCTTTCTAGGGTGAGGGTGAAAAATCCATCAATAGTCTTCTATTTGTAAGTGAAACCTAGCTAAGCTATTGAGTCTGCTTGGTTCCATAAGAAAAGCCACATACGCAAGTTGAGAGTGTTTACATGAGAAGCTAACAGCAGGGTACTGTAGAAACTTGGACTTCAAGTAATTGGCATGGAAAATGAATTCAACTCATTAACAGGTCTCTGAAACCGAGCCCTTTGAAAATCAGCTTGACAGTTTCATTTAATAAGTATTCGGCACCTCCAGGCAACTCCACTAGACACTTTCACCTTTCACTTCCCTCTCGGTGTTCTTTGCAGCCAGTCTCTGCTGCCTGTTAACAGTCATTTCTCTGGAGAAGAAATGCTTTTCAGGAGCAGCAGCAGCAAACACTCTAATGTATGTATGCACAAACACATGGAATATTTGTCTTTTGAAAATGAAGGTGTTTTTCTATCCAAATTTGTAGAACAAGGCAGGAGCCAGAAAGGCTCTGTAGCAAAGGAAAGCTTATTTCTGGGACTTCAATTTTGGGAATGAGGGGTCGAGCCACAGATGTCAATGTCCAGCATCATCAGCATTGACATATTCTGTATGGCTAGAAGGGACTTGGCACTAAGCTTTACTGTTTTTCCAGACTTCTGATGAGACCAAATACTTCATAGGATGTCAGAGCTGGAAGGGCCCTATGAGATTATTAAATTTTCCATAGAGTACTGAGAGGTACCATTAACTATCCAAGGTCATATTGGAATTCAAATTTCCAAGTCTGAAACAAACTAGAAGAATTATTTCTGAAGACTGTGTTTTTAAAAGGCTAGTCTAGTGTAAAAACAGTAGATTTGGGGAAGTATGTTTAACAGCTCAACATCCTAGCAAATTGGGGGCACCCCAGACAAAGTGAAGTGGAAAATCAAAGCAATTAGGTGGGTAATTCAGTTCAAAACACACTCATCTGAAATAGCCAGATAATTGAAGCAAGAATTCTTTCTTTTTTTTGCTTTGAATTATCTTGATAGTTGTCTCAATTATCCACTTCACTGTGTGTGTGTGTGTGTGTGTGTGTGTGTAGACTCAGTCAGCTAGAGAGATCATAATTATCACTACTTGACCTTAATCTGATCTCTTCCCTTGTAAAACAGTTACCAGTAAATGTGAACTTAAAGGCAACCTGGGAGAGGTGTGGTAAAAAGATTGGAGTATGCTTTAACTATCTCCAGAAAGAACAGAAAATGTTTAAATAGAATCTGTGACTTGTGTATGTATGAAATCACTGTGAATTAAGCAATTTCACCTGTCATGAAAATCAGCCATCAGGGATTGGGCATTATCTAAGTACAAGAGTGCAAGAGGGCTTTGCATGTCCTTTGATTGAAAGGATTTAATTTAGTTGCAAATACATTTTTTCTGTTATGAAAAACCAAGGCCAATAGCTTTTAAATAGATGTTAAACCCATGTGACTTTTAAGCATCACATCTGATACACTATGGACTATTTTCAGACAAGAGCTTAGTTGCAAATAGGCAGATCAGCCATGTCTAAAGAGAAAACCTCTTCTCCCCATAAAGATGTGGCTATTTACAGGCATAATACAATTTCTGTTGATCTTTACTGTGTCCTCATTGAGGTAGATTTGAAAATGTAAAACAAACAATCATTTGATAATGTTTACTTGCTCTTTAACGTTGGGGAAAAGAAGGCAAAGCAGCAATAGTTGGACATTTGCATATAAACTTTGGGGTCTTGTGGAGAGAAGAGGATTTTTAAATGTTTGATACTTGAAATTTCGTTTTGGGCCATTATTAATCAAAATTTGTTATTTTTCCAACTATTATTGAGAGAGTTGTCAGTGTAGTACAGTAGTTTGAGTACATGGTCTCTGGAGCCAGGTTGGCTGAGTTCAATTTGTAACTCTGCTACTTACTAGTTATATAAAGCATACCAAGTGTTTTAGCCTCTCTTGTGTGGATGGGTTTTCTTGGCTGTAAAATAAAGGTAATAACAGTGCCTATCTCCTGGAATTATTGTACAGACTGAATACCAGGAATTGATTAGAATAGTGCCTGCCACATTGTGAATGCCACTCTAAGCATTAGTTATTATTATAATTTTATTTTCTTTGATGGTGTGTATGCAGGGATGTAGATTGACATTAGAAGGTGAAAGCAGTACAAGTTAGAGATAAACCAAAAACCAAACCCAGTGCCGTTGAGTCGATTCCGACTCATAGCGACCTTATAGGACAGAGTAGAATTGCCCAGTAGAGTTTCCAAGGAGCGCCTGGTGGATTCAAACTGCCGACCCTTTGGTTAGCAGCCACAGCACTTAACCACTACGCCACCAGGGTTTCAACAAGTTAGAGATACTTATGGATAATTCTCTGCTGGAGCTTACCTAAGCACTAGAGAACCCCCACATTAATGAATTTGGAGATCCCTGAAATTGTCTGTTCTAATCTTCTCATTTATTGATGAGGAAATGGGTGCAAAAAGAAGAATGGATTTGCCCCAAATCATAGAGCTATGAAGCAGCAGAGTTGGGCCAGATGGCTGAGACCTAGAACAGCTAAAATTAAGTCCCCAGCTTGTACGTATGCTTTTCATTCCTGCCACCCAGATATATAAGAATTAACTTGTATGTGTTCATTTTCTCACCGTTCTTTTTGTTTAAAACTTTACAATTTTGTCATCTTTTTTTTTTCTTTCTTATAAATTATAGGAGGGCTGAAAAAAGTAAAGGGGTTAGACATTATAGACATGTCCCAAAAAAAGATCTCTTAGAAATTTGAGGGCATTTCAGAAACATTTTGGCATTCTGAGCAGGGTGGTAGGGAGGACAACTAGAAAAAATACGACAGGAATTTTTTTTTTTAAAGAACCATATAAATATCAGTGGATTTGAAAAGCAAAACAAGAATACTACTGAAGACAAAGCCCACTAGCTAAGCTAAGTAGGCCTGAGCAAATAGGCTTCATCTATGACCTAATACTACTGTTTTCAGCCAGATTTGTATAGCTAATTCCACCTCCTGTGCCTTTGGAGCTTCCCAGATAATCCTGACCAAGAACATTTCTCAAATTCTATACCATCTCTCTGTCCAGCCCCTTTACCCCCAGCAAATACACAGAAACTTTCAGAGTTTCTCAGCTACTCTCACCTTCCTTTAAACTAACACTTTTTAAAGGCAATTGACAGCATGGCATACTTTGATTAAAAGAAAATCGTGTGATTAAAAAAAAAACACATACAGCCTCCCCTTTTTTCTTTTCTTTTAGAGTTACTAAAAAAAAAAATCCCATTGCCATCTAGTTGATTACAACCTATAAGTTTACCTTATCAATGCTTTCCTTTATATCGGGGAGCTTACCATGGAAAGATAGTATAGAATGGTAACTAAAAGTGCAGGATCTGAAGCCAGACTCCCTAGGTTGAAATACCAGCTCCGTCATTTATCCCTTAAGTGACCTTGGGCAAGTTACATTGTCCTAAAATTGCTTTACATAAACAACTGGCAACACAGGAACCTAGAGAAAACAGAAATCTGTGAAGGCTGGGGTGGCTAGAGAAGATTTCTTAGAAATTGAGGCTGAAGGATAATCAGTGCTTGGATATGTACCTATTTTGGATAAAACTGATCAAACCACATTCAGCTTTTTTGTTTCCTTTTTCTTGTCAGTTCCATTAATGGGGACACTGTCAAAACTATTATGACAGGTCCTTTCTGCTTATTTGCAAAGGGACCCTTTCCTGAAACCAAGAGGTCATATTTCCATATCGAAATGGATGAAAAACATACATATGGAAAGACTTTAAGACACCTTTTAATATTTAAGCAAAATATTTTTTTTCCTCAGAGCAAAAGATCTGGTGAGAGATTGGCAGCTGCAACCATGGTATTCAAAACTGCATCAAGGAAAAGGATGCATTACACATGCCTCTGAAAACTAAGCCATCTGATAAATAACAGAGAAGCCAGCCCTGTTCCCCTGCTTTTTTTTTTTTTTTAATCATTACAGCGGAAGTAAAATCAACACAGAGAAAGAAAAGGAAATTGGGAAATAGGTATCAAGAAGAGAAGTTGTAAAGCTTTTTTAAAATGGTACACCACAGTCACAGAAGTCTCTGAATCAGTCTGCTTGCAGAGTTAAAGGGGGAATTGCAAGGCATCTTTCCCCCACATTGGAGATGTGAACATGTTTTTAAAGGCTTCATCCCTGCCGATGATGATCAGCACCACTAAGTGCCCCTGCACTGTGCTGGTAGTTTGACTGCATATTGTAGTTGAGGGTGTTATATCAAGAAAATACCAAAATTAAGGAACCCGGAAGAAACAATTAGGAATGGCAATTTCTTAGAAAAAAAGGATATAACATTTGGGCACAACACTCCAAATGTGAAGCTACTTTCCATTTCTTGCCTATTTTCCTTTATGATTGTCATGTGTTGATGGCACATAGCAGTGTCTCTAGGAAAATAAAATAGAAGAGAGAAAGAGAGAGTGAAAGGTTGACAAAGAAATAAAAATTTAAAAAAATCTATATTTCATACTCAGTGCCCTGATTGTGCTTTATAATGAAACCATTTTCTTCTATGTCTCAAAAAAGTATGCAAGAAGAAAATAACACTAAGAAATTTTCACTCAAGAAATATCTTAAAACTTCCAAGGCTTTGCAACACAGATGGAAAGGAAATGATTTCGGCAGGAAGGACAAGGTAGCCAAGTGATGAAACATTTGGAAAGAGCTTAGAACAGTGCCAGGCACCAGCAATTTAGGCCCATCTTCTTCCCTTATATTCAGAAGAGTGAGGTTGGAAAGAGAGGAGTAATGGGGAAAGGGCTGGTGCCTAAAACCAACACTAACATCATTCTTCTTCCACACATATGAGATACAAATATACTATGATGTTATTGTGCTGTTAGGCCCTCATCTTCAAGTCTTTAAAATTCATAAAGAAAAACTTGTGTTCATACAACTACCTAATATTTCAATGTCTTCAGGTTTCCAAGGCCCTGTCTTTCAGAAAACAATTTAATAAACAAACAAAAACAGTCAAGAAACCAAGAACTCCTTTTAATAGCTACATTGATGTAAAATCTTAAAAAAAAAAAAAGGCCATTTGGCATATTTAGCTTTATAAACTTGCTTTGGAGGATATGTTACTTAATCTGAGACCCTGCCCAGTAATTTACAAAACCCTGTTAAACCCGTTGCTGTCAAGTCGATTCTAACTCATAGCTACCAAAGAGTACAGAGTAGAACTCCCCTGTAATGTTTCCAAGGAGTGACTGATGGGTTAGAACTGTCAACCTTATGGTTAGCAGCCAAACGCTTAACCACTGTGCCATCAAGGCTTATAAGACAAAGCATATTTCCTGGTCCCTTGAAAATGGGGCCTCTCAATAAAAAACTCCCCCATGTGTATGTCAGTTTGTAGTACTGTGGGGGCTTGAGTGTTGCTGTGATGATGGAAACTATGCCACTACAGTTCAAATACCAGCAGGGTCACTCATGACATAGAGGTTTCAGCTGAGCTTCCAGACTAAGACAAACTAGGAAGAAGGAACCAGCAGAGCACCTCTGAAAAGATTTAACCAATGAAAATCTTATGAATAGCAGTGAAACATTGTTTGATATAGTGCCAGAAGATGAGCCCCTCAGGTTGGAAGACACTCAAAAGGCAAGCTGCCTCCTCAAAGTAGAGTTGACCTTAATGACAAAGACGGAGTCAAGCTTTCAGGATCTTCATCTGCTGATGTGGTACGATGCAAAACAAGAAGAAACAGCTGCAAACATCCATTAATAGCTGGGAGGTGGAATGTATGAAGTATGAATCTACGAAAATTGGAACTCATCAAAAATTAAATGGAACACATAAACACTGATATCCTAGGCATTAGTGAGCTGAAATGGACTGGTATTGACCATTTTGGATAGGACAATCATATATCCAACTATCCTGGGGATCACAACTTGAAGAGGAATGGCTTTGTATTCATTGACAAAAAGAACATTTCAGGATCTATCCTGAAGTATAACACTGTCAGTGATAGGATAATATCCATATGCCTACAAGGAAAAGCAGTTAATACGACTACTCCAATTTACACACCAACCATTAAGGCCAAAAATGAAGAAATGGAAGATTTTTACCTAACATTGCAGTCTGAAATTGACCGAACATGCAATCAGGATGCATTGATAATTACTGGAGATTGGAATGTGAAAGTTGGAAACAAAGAAGGATCGGTAGTTTGAATATATGGCCTTGGTGATAGACATGATGCCAGAAATCACATGAAAGAATTTTGCAAGACCAATGACTTCTTCATTGCAAATACCTTTTTTCACCAACATAAACGGAGACTATACACATGGACCTCACCAAGTGGAATACGCATGAATCACATCGATTACATCTCTGGAAAGAGATGATGGAAAAGCTCAATATCATCAGTGAGAACAAGGCCAGGGGCTGACTTTGGATCAGACCATCAGTTACTCCTATGTAAGTGCAAACTGAAATCGAAGAAAATTGGAACAAGTTGACGAGAACCAAAGTATGACCTTGAGTATATCCCACCTGAATTTAGAGATCATCTCAAGAATAGATTTGACGCATTGAACACTAATGACCTAAGACCAGACGAGTTGTGAAATGACATCAAGGGTATCATACATGAAGAAAGCAAGAGGTCATTAAAATGACAATAAAAAAAGACCAATATGGATGTCAAACGAGACTCTGAAACTTTCTCTTGAACGTCAAGTAGCTAAAGGAAATAAAGAAATGATGAAGTAAAAGAACTGAACAGAAGATTTCAAAGGGTGGCTTGAGAAGACAAAGTAAAGTAAGTGTTATAATGACATTGTGCAAAAACCTGAAGATGGAAAACCAGAATGGAAGAACACGCTCGACATTTATCAAGCTGAAAGAACCGAACAAAAAATTCAAGCCTTGAGTTGCAATATTGAAGGATTCCATGGGGAAAATATTAAACTACAAAGGAAGCATCAAAAGAAGATGGAAGGAATACACGGAGTCACTGTACCAATAAGAATTGGTCAATGTTCAACCATTTCAGGAGGTACCATATGAGAAGGAACCAATGGTACTGGAGAATGAAGTCCAAGCTGCACTGAAGGCATTGGCAAAAAAACAAGGCTCCAGGAATTGATGGAATACCATCTGAGATGTTTCAACAAATGGATGCAGCACTGGAAGTGCTCACTCATCTATGCCAGGAAATTTGTAAGACAGCTACCTGGCTAACCAACTGGAAGAGATCTATATTTATGCCTATTCACAAGAAAGGTGATCTCACCGAATGCAGAAATTATCAAACAATATCGTTAATATCACATGCAAGTAAAATTTTGCTGAAGATCATTCAAAAGTGGCTGCAGCAGTGTATCTATAGGGAACTGCCAGAAATTCAAGCCAGATTCCTAAGAGGACATGAAACCAGGAATATCATTGCGGATGTCAGATGGATTTTGGGTGAAAGCAGAGAATACCAGAAAGACGTCTACCTGTGTTTTATTGACTATGCAAACGCATAGTCAAGAAAACAAATTATGGATCATAACAAATTATGGATGACATTTTGAAGAATGGGAATTCCAGAACACTTAATTGTGCTCAAGAGGAACCTGTACATGGATCAAGAAAGAGGCAGTTGTTCGAACAGAGCAATGACATACTGCCTGGTTTAAAGTTAGGAAAGGTGTGTGTCAGGGTTGTATCCTTTCACCATACCTATTTCATCTGTATGCTCAGCAAATAGTCTGACAAGCTGGACTATATGAAGAATGACTGGGCATCAGGATTGGAGGAAGACTCATTAACAACATGCATTATGCACATGACACAACCTTCCTTGCTGAAAGTGAAGATGACTTGAAGCACTTGCTGATGAAGGTCAAAAACCACAGCCTTCAGTATGGATTACACCTCAACATAAAGAAAACAAAAACCCTCCCAACTGGACCAATAAGCAACATCATGATAAACAGGGAAAAGATTGAACTTGTCAAGGATTTCATTTTGCTTGGATCCACAATCAACACTCATGGAAGCAGCAGTCAAGAAATTAAAAGATGCATTGCATTGGGCAAATCTGCTGCAAAAGACCTCTTAAAGTGTTGAAAAGAAAAGAAGTCACCTTGAAGACTAAAGTACACCTGACCCAAGTAATGGTGTTTTCAATTGCCACCTATGCATGTGAAAGCTGGATGACGAATATGGAAGACTGAAAAAACAACTGACGCCTTTGAATTGTGATGCTGGAAAAAAATATTGAATATACCATGAACTGCCAAAAGAACAAATAAATCTGTCTTGGAAGAGGTACAATCAGAATGCTCCTTAGAGGCAAGGATGGCGAGACTATGTCTCACACACTTTGGACATGTTGTCAGGAGGGATCAGTCCCTGGAAAAGGACATCATGCTTGGTAAAGTAGAGAGTCAGCAATAAAGAGGAAGAATCTCAACAAGATGGATTGACACAGTGGCTGCAACAATGGGCTTAAACATAATGATTGTGAGGATGGCACAGGATCGGGCAGTATTTTGTTCTGTTGGGCATGGGGTCACTACGAGTTGGGACTGACTTGATGGCAGCTAACAACATCAACAATAACAAACTTGGACAGAGTTTAGCCTCAGTACTTCTGAGTTATTTTTCTAAGTGTATTGCCAGAATGATTTACTTTCATGCAATATTTTAAATGAGAAGACTCATAAAATGGAAAAGATATGACTAAAAAGTATTTGGTATAAAATATAAAAAGGGAAAGAAGCCCTATCAAAATGATGGCTCTCTTCTATGTATTTGATTAGCCCATCTGGTATTTCAGATAGAAGTGTATCATGGGAAAATATTATTCAGTACATTATCTCATCGCTCCTCCACACAACAAAGCCATAGATTTTTACTTGTTTGAGATGCTGATCTATTGATTTTTGAGCTGTTCTGATTCTCCCACCATGGGATCGTAGCTGCAGGAGAGATGAAATAACTGGGAAACCAACAGAGCAGCAAGCAGAGCATGACCAATTTGCAGAATTATTTAATACTTAAATTCAACCTCACCAGCCCCCTTGGCAATACTTTCAATTAGAAAGTATGAAATGAGTATTAATTATCAATAATGAACAGTTTTGGGCCATAATAATGAAAGGAGAAATATTAGAGAGCAGGAGTAGGCACACTTAGATATTCCATGTTTCCTTGTAATGCTCTTTAATTAATGCAGTAATCACATCTGGGTAATGGTAAGCCATGGGAGTAGAGCCAAGAGGGGCATTCGCAGAGGTGTCCTGTAGCCAAGGTCCTTGCCAGATTTGCAGTGGTTACATTCCTATGTACTTTCTGTTTCCCTTTCTCACCTCAGTTCTCCTCAGGTGGTTCTTTGGCTGTCTGAAGCCCCCTCTCCAATGTACTCTGACATCTCCTTTCCATCACATACCCCTCAGCTCTGCTCCAAACATCTATTCCACCACCCTGCCTCCTCCCGCCAAGTCTCTTCTTCCTGTAAGACTGGCTTCTCTAGGGAAATAGAAATTTGATTAAATCATACTAAGGTGTGGTTTTTCCCTTTAAAGGGTAGCTGACAGGCCCAAATAAATTATGCATAACTAATCTGCAATTAAGGAGCCCTGGTAGGGCAATAGTTAAGGGCTTGGCTGCTAACCAAAGGTGGGCATTTCAAACCCACCTTTTCTCTGAGGGAGAAAAGATCTGGTGATCTGACCCTATAAAGATCACAGCCTAGGAAATGCTATGGTGCCTTTCTACTTTGTCCTAAAAGGTCACTATGAGTCAGAATCGACTCGATGGCACACAACAACAACTTCCAATTGCTTATACACACACACACCACACACACACACACAAATTGGCCTTTTGTATTTTCTGCCTATTCCACACTACTTCCACCTACCTCATATACCAGAAGAATGGGGCTGAATATGTTGGGAACTGTTTTTGGAAGAATGCCTGCCTCAGGTCACATATCTATCACTTTTTTTTTTTTGTGGTTCTGTGTTACAGAACTCTGTAGAGTTACTCCCTACCACAGAAATACTCTCTAGCCCTACAATAAGATCATTTTGGTTTTTGAATCAGGTCAAGAAATATCTGTTTCTTCCTGCATGCCATGTTATTGAGGATTGTATTACAATGAAGCATGTGGAGCCTATCTGAGGGAACCAAAAGACTCATTTAAGGCACACACACAGGAAAGACTTGAGGTGCTTGTATACTTCATAGAACCATGGACTCAGAAAAAGAAGACAAATTGGAAATTATCCAATCCAGGGCTCCCTAAATACCATTATGCAGACTAGCTACATTGGTGTCCCTGGGGAATTGATTATAAAAAATCAGATTCCTAGGCCTCCATAACATGCCTACTAAACCAGAATCTCTCAGGGTGGGAATGGGCAAACAGATTTAAAGAGGCCAGGTGGCTTACTCACAGTCACACAGCAAACAGGGAATGAAATTGAGATTCAAAAGCACATCCAGCTGATTACAAAGCTTGTTCTATTAACCTCATTACGTTGTCTCCAGGAATGATTGCCACAAGCTAACTCAAATGGGGCAGCCCTGAGATAGAATGACAGGGAAGAGGTACCAATATAGAGATAAACTGGGCCCATATCTATGAGGTCATGGATATCATACTAGGCATTTATGCTACTGCTGCTGATTTTTGAACAGCAGAGCAATATGTTCAGATTAATTATTTACAAAGATAATTCTGACTTCAGTATGAAGGAAGTATTGTAAGGTGAGCAACAGGGAGCTATTGTAATTAATGGCCTAGGAAAGAAATAATGAAGACCCGAACTAAGGCAATGGGAAAGGAAAGCAAGAGACCAATATAAGAAAGCCTGAAGGGAGAATTGACAGGACTAGGTGACTGACTGATCCAGTGAGGGAGTTAAGAGAGAAAGAGGTGGTAGATGTCTTTGAGGATAATTGAATTTTCAGCAAACAGTGTTAACAGAAAACCCACTTTGTCTCAATACTTGTTGTTAAAAATCTTTCCAGAATGTATGAGTCCTCTTTACTGCCTTAGTAAGTATACTCACTTATCCGCATGGTTAGATTCCAAAGACCAGGTCATTGTGTGAAAATCAGCATTATGGGAAAATGGAGGATGACCACATCAGATCATAAAATGGAGAATGACTACATTATTACATAAATGCCAAATTACTTCATTACACAACTGCTAAACTGTATCATTACATAAATGCCAAATTACATCATTACATTACATAACTGCCAAACCACTGAAAATTATGGCCCAGCCAAGATGGCACATAACCTTAACTATCACAGTTAGTGTTACTCTTGCCTCGCACCTCGGCATTCGTAACTGCCTGACATACTTTATCAATGCACGAAATAGTTTGATAATAGATTTTTTACTATTGTTGTAAAAGTGGAACTTTGAATAACGAGATATTTGATAAGTAAGGAGTAGGTGTAGAGTCTAGTGAATATAATTGAATATTCCTTTGTGATCGAAGATTTTCCAGGTCCTCAGGGGCATTATTCTAAAAAATCAATTCTCACTGTAGAAGACTATAGATGTAGACATAGACAGACAAGGTTTGAATAATGCTTAAGTACATACTAAAACCCAGAAACTCTAGAGATTTTGTTTTACTTTCTCTAGTTATTACTATTAGCTTGTTTTGTGGCTATTCACCTTTGTTTAAAGTATGGTGTAGCAAAAATTCCCACTTAGATGATGGTTCTGGCTCACTAACTTTTTATCATCTTAGGTTATTTTTTTATTTTCATTATTTTTATTTTGTGACAGAGCACACCGCACTAATGGTTTTTAGGTATAAATACATAAATTTATTATTTCTCTTAAAGAGAGGAATTTCATTAAAATATTTGCTATATTTTAAGAAGGATTTATTCACTAGCCAGACTCAAATATCTTTTTTTTTATTTTTTACTTTTTTGTTAAATCGTACTTTAGATGAAGGTTTACAGAACAAACCAGTTTCTCATTAAACACGTAATGCACATATTGTTTTACGATATTGTTTAACAGCCCCACAACATGTCAACACTCTCCATTCTCTACCTTCAGCTCCCTATTACCAGCTTTCCTGTTGCCTCCTGCCTTCTAGTCCTTGCCCCTGGGCTGGTGTGCCCCTTTAGTCTCATTTTATTTTATGAGCCTGTCCAATCTTTGGCTGAAGGGTTAACCTCAGGAGTGACTTCATTAATGAGCTGAAAGGATTTCCGGGGGGCCATACTCTCAGGGTTTCTCCAGTCTCCGTTAGGCCAGCAAGGCTGGTCTTTCTTTTTGAGTTAGAATTTTGTTCTACATTTTTCTCCAACTCTGCCCAGGGCCCTCTATTTTTCATCCCTGTCACAGCAGTCAGTGGTGGTAGCCAGGCACCATCTAGTTGTACTGGACTCAGTCTGGTGGAGGCCATGGTAGATGTGATCCATTAGTCCTTTGGACTAATCTTTCCCTTGTATCTTTAGTTTTCTTCACTCTTTTTTTGCTCCAGAAGGGGTGAAACCAGTAGAGTATCCTAGATGGCTGCTTACAGGATTTTAAGACCCCTGATGCTACTCACCAAAGTAGAATGTAGAACATTATAAACTGTGTTATGTCAATTGAACTAGATGTTCCCTGAAACCATGATCCCCACAGCCCTCAGCTCAGCAATTTTGGTCCCTCAGAGAGTTTGGATGTATCTATGTCGCTTCCATGACCTTGCCTTGTACAAGTTGTTCTGGCTTCCCCAGTATTGTGTACTGTCTTACCCTGCACCAAAGTTACCACTTATCTATTGTCTTTTTAGTGTTTTTCCAATCCTCACCCCTCTCCTCCCTTGTAACCATCAAAGATTGTTTCTTTTTATGAGTAAACCTTTTCATGAGTTTTTACAGTAGTGGTTTCGTACAATATTTGTCCTTCTGTGATTGAGTTATTTCACTCAGCATAATGCCCTCCAGATTCATCCATGTTATGAGATGGTTCACAGATTCATCATTGTTCTTTATTGTTGCATAATACTCCGTTCTGTGCATGTACCACAGTTTGTTCATTCATCTGTTGATGGGCATCTAGGTTGTTTCCATCTTTCTGCCATTGCGGACAATGCTTCAATGATCTTGGATGTGAATATGTCTATTCATGTGACAACTCTTAATTCTCTAGGATATATTCCTAGGAGTGGGACTGCTGGATCATATGTTATTTCTATTTCTAGGTTTCTAAGAAAGCGCCACATCATTTTCCAAGATGTGTTTTCATTTTCATTTGTTCTGTTTTTCAGTTTGCATTCCCACTAGCAGTGCATAAGAGGTCCAATCTCCCGGCAGCCTCTTCAACATTTTTTATATCCTGTTTTATTGATTTGTGCCAGTAATGCCAGGGTGAGATGGTATCTCACTGTGGTTTTGATTTGCATTTCCCTAATGGCTGGTGATCGCAAACATTTCCTCATGTGTCTGCTGGCTGCTTGAATGTCTTCTTTGGTGAAGTGTCTGTTCATTTCCTTTGCCTATTTTTAATTGGATTATTTGTCTTTTTGTTGTACAGCTGTTGGATTTTCTTTAGATTTTGAGAGATTAGACCTTTGATTTGTAATAGCCAAAAATGTTTCCCAGCCTGTAGGTATCTTTTTACTCTTCTGGAGAAATCTTTTGATGAGCATAACGGTTTAATTTTTAGAAGATCTCAGTTATCTAGCTTATCTTACAAAGTTTGTGTGTTCTTGGTTGTGGTTTGTATCCTGATAATGCCATGTATTAGGGCATCTAGCTTGGCTCCTATTTTTTTCATTTATGAACTTCGTAGTTTCTGACTTTATGTTTAAGTCTTTGATCCATTTTGAATTAGTTTTTGTATACGGTGTGCGGTATGGGTTCTGTTTCATTTTTTTGTAGGTGGACATCCAGTTTTGCCAGCACCATTGGTAAAAGAGCAGTCTTTTCCCCATTTGATGTACTTTGGACACTTGTCAAAGATCAGGTGACCATAGGTGGATGGATTTACATCTGGGTTCTCAATTCTGTTCCCTTGGTCAATGTATCTGTGATGGTACCAGTACTGGGCTGTTGTGACTACCATAGCTGTATAGTAGGTTCTGAGGTCAGGTAGTGCAAGTCCTCCTACCTTATTCTTTTTCTTCAATAGTGCTTTACTTATCCGAGGCCTCTTCCCTTTCCATATAAAATTAATGATGTGTTTTTCCATCTCCTTAAACAACGTTGTTGGCATTTGGATTGGGATTGCATTTTATTTGTAAATTGCTTTGGGTAGAATTGTCATTTTCAAAATGTTGAGCCTACCTATACATGAGCATGGTATATATTTCAATTAATGTAGATCCTTTTTGGTTTCTTTCAGTAGTGTTTTGTAATTTTTTTTTTATACGTCCTTTACATCCCTGGTTAGGTTTTTTCCTAAGTATTTTATTTTTTTAGGGACTATTATAAATGGTATTGTTTTTGTGATTTCCTTTTCATCATTCTCTTTGTTGGTGTATAGGAATCCAACGGTTTTTGTATGTTTATCTTGTATCCTACTACTCTACTCTGCTGAATCTTTATATTAGTTCCAGTAGTTCTCTCATGGAACCTTTTGGGTTCTCTATGTGTAGTATCATATCATCTGCAAATAGGGAGAGTTTAATGTCTTCATTATCAATTTGGATGCCCTTCATTTCTTTTTCTTGCCTTATTGCTCTACCCAGGACTTCCAGCACAATGTTAAATAGGAGTGGTGATAAAGGGCATTTTTGTCTTGTTCCTGCTCTCAAGGCGAATGTTTTCAGCCTCTCTCCATTGAGAATGATGTTGGCCGTTGGTTTTGCATAAACCCACCAACCCACTGCCATCTATGTTTTGCAGAGATGCCCTTTATTATGTTAAGAAATTTCCCTTCTATACCTATTGTATTGAGAGTTTTTATCAGGAATGGATGTTGGACTTTGTCGAATGCCTTTTCTGTGTCGATTGAAATGACCACATGATTCTTTTCTTTCCTTTTATTTATGTGGTGGATTACATTAATTGATTTTCTAATGTTGAACCATCCTTGCATACCTGGTATAAACCCTACTTGGTCGTGGTGTAATTGTGTTTTGATATGATACTGAATTCTGTTGGCTGGAATTTTGTTGAGAATTTTTGCATCTATATTCATGAGAGATATTGGTCTGTAATTTTCTTTTTTTGTGGTGTCTTTGCCTGGCTTTGGTATCAGGGTTATGCTGGCTTCATAGAATAAATTCAGAAATATTGCTTCCTGTTCTATGTTCTGAGACAGTTTGAGCAGTACTTGCATAAACCCTTCTTTGAATGTATGGTAGAATTCTCCAGTGAAGCCATCTGGGCCAGGGCTTTTTTGTTGTTGTTGTTTTTGTTGGGAGTTTTTATTTATTTATTTTTTATTACCTCTTCTCTTGTTATGGGTCTGTTCAGATTTTCAACACCATTTTATTTTAGTTTGGGTAAGTAGTGTGTTTCTAGAAATTTGTCCATTTCCTCTACATTTTCAAATTTTTTGGAGTATAGTTTTTCATAATAATCTGTTAGTATCCTTTTTATTTCAGTAGCGTCTGTTGTAATGTCCCCCATTTCATTTCTTATTTGGGTTATTTGTGTCCTTTCCTGTTTTTCTTTTGTCAGTTTGGTCAGTTGTTTGACAATTTTGTTGATCCTTTCAAAGAATAAACTTTTAGTTTTGTTGATTCTTTCTATTGTTTTTCTATTCTCTATTTCATTGATTTCTGCTCTGGTCTTTATTATTTCCTTTTTCTGGTGGCTGCGGTCTTCTTTTGCTGTTCTCTTTCTATTTTTTCAAGTTGTGTAGCTAGTGTTTTGATTTTGTCCCTTTCTTCTTTTTTGATATCTGCATCTGTTGCACTCCCTTTGCTGAATCCCAAAGGTTTTGGTATGATGTGTTTTCATTCTCATTTGCTTCTAGGAATTTTTTATTCCATCTCTGTTTTCTTCTATTTTGAATGATTTTAAGCAGGGTTTTATTCAGTTTCCATGTAATTGATTTTTTTCCTTACTCTTCCTGTTGTTAATTTCCACTTTGATGGTGTTGTGGTCAGAGAAGATACTTTATATTATCTCAATGTTTTGGATTTTGTTGAGGGTTGCTCTGTGGCCTAAGATGTAGTGTCTTCTGGAGAGTGTTCCATGTGCGTTGGAAAAGAATGTGTACTCTGCAGCTGATAAGTGGAGTTTTCTACATATGTCTATGAGGTGAAGTTGGCTGCTTGTGCCCTTTAGCTCTTCTATTTCTTTGTTGAGTTTCTTTCTAGATGTTCTGCCCTGTACTGAGACTGGTGTGCTGAAGTCCCTTACTATTATTGTGGAACTTGCAATTTCTCTTTTCAGTGTTGTTAGAGTTTGTTTTATGTATCTTGGAGCCTTGTCATTGGGTGCATAGATGTTTATTATGGGTAAGCCTTCATGATGGGTCAACCCTTTAATCATTATATAGTACCCTTCTTTGTCTTTTATGGTATATTTTGTTTTAAAGTCTATTTTATCTGAGATTAGTATTGCCCCTCCTGCTCTTTTTTGGTAGTTATTTGCTTGATATATTTTTTCCATCCTTTGATTTTTAATAAATTTACAATTTACACCTTTGTTTCTAAGGTGTGTCTCTTGTAGACAGCATATTGATGGATCTTGTTTTTTTAATCCATTCTGTCACTCTCTGTCTTTTTTATGGGTGCATTTAGGCCATTTACATTCAGTGTAATTATTGATAGGTGTGAGTTTATTGCCATCATTTTGTAGTGCTTTTTTTTTGTGGTGCTGACATTTTCTTTGTTCCTCTTACTCTCTTGTGCTGAATTCCGTTTGTCTGTGGGTTTCTTTTTCATTTTCTTTGTTTCTGTAGATTTTGTTTTTATTGAGACTTTATGTTTTCTTCTTTATTTTGATGAGTAATTTTGTTAACTTTCCTTGTGGTTACCTTGAAATTTACCCCTATCTTCCTGCGTTTAAACCAGTATATTATTACTTTGTATCACCTTGTCTTCCTCTCCATTAAAAAGTTCTATACCTACACCGTTTATTCTCTCTTTTATTGTTCTGACATTGTTGTCATTTACAGATTAACCTCTCTGGTTCCCTGTAGTAATCTCAAACATCTTGACAACAGGTTTATCTGGTTTAATAATTAAAATCAAAGAGAAAATCGTTTTCAGCCAGCAGAATTTCAATATGTAGCAAATTTCATTAGCACTTTTTTTTTCAATTAAGTGATTGATACTATAATTAGGATTTCTTTTTTCTTCATTTATGAAAATTAAGTGATAATAATTGGGTACAGTGGAATTTTAAGAGAACAGAATAGCAAAAATAAGAACAATAAGAACAATTTTCCAAGGACGTTCACTTTATACACTTTCTATTTACCAAAAAAATGTAAAAACAATTAGAACGTGATTTGGGTCCTAGGGGTTCCTTTGTTTTCTCTAAATAATTATAGAGCAGCAATGGGAATGAGTAATACCAATAATGGTTATATAAGATACTGTTTAGGAGAATCCAAATACAAACTGAGATTGGCTACCATGAGACAGTATGTACAGGGATTAACAAAGTTGACTCTGGAGTCAAAATAAGCCTAGCTCCATTGCCAGCCAAGTGATTTTGGCTGTGTTATTTAACCTCTTGAGACCTCATTTTTCTTATCTAAAACATATTAGTGCCTGACTCAAGCCTTGTCAGGATTAAATTATATAAATCATGAAAAGTGCCTATAAAGTGCCTGGCACATAGTTAGTCTCAATAAAACTAGTTATTATTATTACTGACTCCAAAGTCTGAGTGCATAACAGCTTTTGTGCACAGAATATTTGCTTGAAAATTGTAATTTTAGATTATTTTTCACTTAAGAAATTGGACTTCTTGGAGCACTAGAGTTCCTCTACTTCACATACAAGAAAGTTTGTGCAAATCAGTGTGATCCTTAAGGTTGTGGGTCAACTTGGCTGGGCCATGATCCTCAGTGGCTTGGCAGTTATGTAATGATGTAATTTGGCAGATATGTGATGATGTAATTTGGCAGTTATGCAATGATGTAGTAATCCTTCATGCTGTGATCAGCCAGTAAGTTGAAGGGGAGTTTCCTTGGGGATGTGTCCTTCATCTAATATAATGTGTATGTTCTAGGAAAGCTTTCTCACTTGCTCTGGATCCTGCATGTAGCTTGTCATCATCTGACCTCCAGTTCTTAGAACTTGAGCCAGTGTCCTTCTGTGCTTCCTACCAATCATGGGATCTGTCAGCCTCCACAACCTGTGAGCCAACAGCCTACTGTTTTACCTGCCGATATTATATTTTACCTGGATCCACAATCAACACTGGTGGAAATAGTAGTCAGGAAATCAAATGACGTGTGACATTGGCAAATTTGCTGCAACAGGCCTTTTTAAAGTGTTAAAAGAACAAAGATGTCACTTAGAAGACTAAGGTTCACCTGACCCAAGGCATGGTGTTTCCAATCACCTGCAATTGAAATGCATGCAAAAACTAAGCAATGAATAAGGAAGACTGAAGAAGAATTGATGTCTTTGAATTATGGTGTTGGAAAAGAATATTGAACATACCATGGACTGCCAAAAGGACTAAAAAAATCTGTCTTGGAAGAAGTACAGCCAGAATGCTCATTAGAAGCAAGGATGGAGAGACTACATCTCACATACTTTGGACATGTTATCAGGAGGTATCAGTTCCTGGAGAAGGACATAATGCTTGGTAAAGTAGAGGGTCAGCAAAAAAGAGGAAGGCCCTCAATGAGATGGACTGACAGTGACTGCCACAATGGGCTTAAGCATAACAATGATTGTGAGGATGGTGCAGGACCAGGCAGTGTTTTGTTCTGTTGTACATAGGGTCACTATGAGTTGGAACTGACTCAATGGCACCTAATAACAAGAATCACAGCAACATTGGATTCCTCAGCTTTTGCAGCCCATGAGCCAGTGGCCAGCTGTCTGGCCTGCTGATCTTGGGTTCTTCAGCTCCTGTGTCTTAGGATGGGCTACCTGGAGAAGCAAAATGAGGAAAGCACACACACACATATATATATATATAGAGAGAGAGAGATTTATATCAAAGAAATATCTCACACAGTTGTAGAAGCTGTAAAGTCCCCAGTCTGTGGGTCAATATCTTAGTCATTTAGTGCTGCTATATTAGAAATGCCACAAGTGGATGGATATACAAAGAGAAGTTTACTTTCTCACAGTAAAATAGGCTAAAAGTTCAAATTCAGGGCGTCAGCTCCAGGGCAAGTCTTTCTCTCTGTCGCCATTCTCATCAACGTTCCCCCCAACTAGGAGTTTCTTCACACAGGGACCTTGGGTCCAAAGGATGCACTAGGCTTCTGGCACTGCTTTCTTGGTGGTATGCGGTCCCCCTGTCTCTCTGCTTCCTTCTCTCTTTTATATCTCGAGAGATTGCCTCAAGACACATCCAATCTTGTAGATTGAGTCCTGCCTCACTAATGCAACTGCTGCCCATCCTCCCTCATTAACATCATAGAGGCAGGATTTACAACGTATAAGAAGATCACACAATACCGGGAATCATGGCCCAGCCTAATTGATACACACATTTTTTTTGTGGGGGGGGCATAATTCAATCGATGATAGTCAGAAAAGAGGCTTCTCCTGATTTTTGTAGCTGCAGGGGCTGGCAAACTTATGATCGGCAGGCAGGAGAACAGGGCTATTGCTCACAGGCTGTGAAGATCAACAAACCCCAAGGTTGGCAGGCAAGACCACAGGTAAGCTGCTAGCTCAAGTCCCAAGAGCCAGAGGTCAGATGAACAGGAGCCAGCTACAGTGTCCAGAACAAGCAAAAGCCCTGGCAAGGAGAGAAGGAAGAGCCAGGTTGTGGAGGGTGAGAGATGAAGGCTGAGGGGGGCAGTGAGCCACCACAGGCCCTGCCCCTGCTGGTACTGACTCACAGCTGATCCCATCACGGGGGTGATCACGTATCAAATCTCAACAGAGAAGTCATCACAACTTTATATGACTGCCAAAATACTGAGAATCATAGCCTAGCCAAGTTGACACACGATTTTAACCATCACAGTTCATGCCTTGTCAACTTGGCATGTATACATCTCTCCTTAAACCATACGTAATCTCTGGATAAAAATAATTATAAAGTTGTACTTGGGCCCAACGTGATACAAGGAACACATGCAAAACCGATAACACAATATCTCTGTTTACATCTCTTATATACCACTTCCATTTAATGATGGAGTGCTGCTGTGCATGTCAAATTTTATGACTCTGTGGGTCAGACAACACCCAATTCATGATGGACAACTCAGGCCGCATGGTGACTTTGTGTCCCATGGTTAAGTGTTCAGTCTCTACTAAGGCCCAGTAACAAGCCAGAAGCTATTTCGCAAAAGGAGAGTAGTTATATGTAGAGGATGACAGGGTTTTGCTCCAAGATCCTAAGGGTCTGTGGTGTGGTTCACTAATAGGGGCCTGTTAAGAGTTCAAACAGCATCTCTATCTGCAATGGACACTTCAAGCACCATTAGATCAGCCAGATCATATGGCCCAAGTGGCAGAGTGGCTTGCATAGTAGGCTGAACCTGTTGCAGAGCCTTCTCTTATTCTGAGTCCCACTAAAAACTAGCAGCTTTTCAAGTCACTTGATAAATACGCTGGTGTGACACACCCAAATGAGGAATACCATGCCTCCAAAATCCAAAGAGGCGCACTAGTGTTGTACCTCCTTTTCAGTTGTGAGAGCAGCTCGATGCAATAACTTTTCTTTTCACTTTAGAAGAAATATCTCGATATACCCCACACCACTGGACCCCTGGAAATGTCACTGAGGTGGAAGGTGCCTGAATTTTTGTGGGATTAATTTCCCACGCTCTAGCACACAAATGTTTTACCAATATGTCCAGAGTCATTGACACTTCTTCCTTACTAGGTCCAATCAGCATAGTGTCATCAATGTAAGGGACCAGTGAGACATCTTGTAGAAGGGAAAGGTGATCAATTTCACTGCAGACTAAATTATGCCATAGGGCCAGAGAGCTGATGTAGCTCTGAGGCAGGCAGCTGAAGATCTATTGCTGGCCTTGCCAGCTAAAGGCAAATTGCTTCCGATGGTCCTTCAAAACAGATATGGAGAAAAAGGCATTAGCCAGATCAATAGCTGCATACCAGGCACCAGGAGATGTATTAAATTGCTCAAGCAATGAGACTACATCTGGAATAGCAGCTGCGATTAGAGTCACCACCTAGTTAAATTTTCAATAATCCACTGTCATTCTCCAAGATCCATCTGTTTTTTGCACAGATCAAACAGGCGAGTTGAATGGGGATGTGGTGTGAATCACCACCCCTGCATCTTTCAAGTCCTTGATGGTGGCAGTAATCTCTGCAATCCCTCCAGGAATGTGGTATTGCTTTTGATTTACTATTTTCTTAGGTGGTACAGTTCTAATGGCTTCCACTTGGCTTTTTCTACCATAATAGCCTTTACTCCATTTGTCAGAGATCCAATGTATGGGTCCTGCCAGTTGCTGAGTATATCTGTTCCAATTAAGCATTCTGGAACTGGGGAAATCGCTACAAGATGGGTTTGGAGACCCACTGGACCTACTGTGAGACTGACATGAGCTAAGACTCTATTAATAACCTGACCTCCATATGCCCCTACTCTGACTAGTGAGCCACTGTGATGTTTGGGCCTCCTGGAATTGGTATCAATTCAGAGCCAGTAACCAGTAATCTCTCAAAAGCCTGATTATTTCCTTTTCCCCAATGAACAGTCAGTCTTGTAAAAGGCTGTAGATCCCTTGAGGGAAGGCTGGGAGGAAGATTGACAGTATAAGTTTTTGGTGGTGTATTAGAGTTCTTCCTTAAGGGGACCTGGTCTGTAAACTTGCTCCAGTCTGGGAATCGATTGAGAGGCTATGACTCTCTATTCTGGCAATTCAACTTAAACTGCTGTTCACTTGATCTAGAATTCATTTGCTTGTACAGCTTAAGTAATTATCTAGTAGATTTCCTATCTATTTCACCCTTAGGGACACCATGACTAGGTAGCCAATGCCTTAAGTCTGCATGAGTCAGACTATTTTGACTACTGCTTTGACTCTGCTGTCCATTATGGTAACCACACCCACCTTATCATTGGTGATTAAGTACTGCCACTTGGCCCCTGCCACCCAGGGATCCAATCAACGCCATTGTAGTTAGTTGTCTTAATTCAGTTAGGGAAGTTCCCACTGTCAAATCTGATTTACATATAACAGCAATCACAGCAGTCTTCAAGGATGTTGGGGCTTCCTTCACAAATTTGTTCCTCATCGTTGTGGTAAGAAGTGTATCCTCTGGGCACTCCATGTGTGGATCTGTGGGTCTAACCTGTTAAATTCACTCTAAAAACCAAAAAACCAAACCCAGTGCCATCAAGTCGATTCTGACTCATAGCGACCCTATAGGACAGAGTAGAACTGCCCCATAGAGTTCCCAAGGAGCGCCTGGTGGATTCAAACTGCCGACCCTTTGGTTAGCAGCCATAGCACTTAACCACTACAACACCAGGGTTTCCAAATTCACTCTAGCATGACAATTTTCCTAAGCCTTTAGATACCTTTTTCTACGGTATACCAAGGCAGGTCTGGTACTTCAACTTCGTTTAGTGCAGGCCACCATGAAATCCATGCTTCAGCAACGCAATGAAATAAACTCTCAGATCCCTTCCTAACATTGAATGAAGAATCTGTGCTTAGGGAGCCCATATCAGTAAACTCAGACTGATCCATCTTTTTTTTTTTTTAATAATTTTTATTGTGCTTTAAGTGAAAGTTTACAAATCAAATCAACCTCTCACATAAAAACTTATATACACCTTACTACATACTCCCAATTACTCTTCCCCCAATGAGACAGCCTGTTCCCTCCTTCCAGTCTCTCTTTTTGTGACCATTTTGCCAGCTTCTAACCCCCCCCCCACCGTCTCATCTCCCCTCCAGACAGGAGATGCCAACATAGTCTCAAGTGTCCACCTGACGCAAGCAGCTCACTCCTCATCAGCATCTCTCTCCAACCCATTGTCCAGTCCAATCCATGTCTGACGAGTTGGCTTTAGGAATGGTTCCTGTCCCGGGCCAAAAGAAGGTTTGGGGACCATGACTGCCAGGGTCCTTCTAGTCTTAGTCAGACCATTAAGTATGGTCTTTTTATGAGAATTTGGGGTCTGCATCCCACTGTTCTGCTCCCTCAGGGGTTCTCTGTTGTGTTCCCTGTTGGGGCAGTCATCGGTTGTGGCCGGGCACCATCTAGTTCTTCTGGCCTCAGAATGATGTAGTCCTGGTTCATGCAGCCCTTTCTGTCTCTTGGGCTCATAATTACCTTACGTCCTTGGTGTTCCTCATTCTCCTTTGATCCAGGTGGGTTGAGACCAATTTATGCATCTTAGATGGCTGCTTGCTAGTGTTTGAGACCCCAGACGGCACTCTTCAAAGTGGGATGCAGAATGTTTTCTTAATAGATTTTATTATGCCAATTGACTTAGATGTCCCCTGAAACCATGCTCCCCAAACCCCCGTCCCTGCTTCGCTGACCTTTGAAACATTCAGCTTATTCAGGAAACTTCTTTGCTTTGGGTTTACTCCAGTTGTGCTGACCTCCCCTGTATTGAGTGTTGTCCTTCAGCTAAAGTAATTCTTATCTACTATCTAATTAGTAAACACCCCTCTCCCACCCTCCCTCCCTCCCCCCGTCATAACCACAAAAGAATGTGCTCTTAGTTTAAACTATTTCTCAAGATCTAATAATAGTGGTCTTATACGATATTTGTCCTTTTGCAACTAATTTCACTCAGCATAATGCCTTCCAGGTTCCTTCATGTTATGAAATGTTTCACAGATTCATCACTGTTCTTTATCTATGTGTAGTATTCCATTGTGTGAATATACCATAATTTATTTTTCCACTCATCCATTGATGTGCACATTGGTTGCTTCCAGCTGTTTACTGTTGTAAACAGTGCTGCAATAAACATGGGTGTGCATATATCTGTTCGTGTAAAGGCTCTTATTTCTCTAGGACATTTTCCGATGAGTGGGATTGCTGGTTTGTATGGTAGTTCTATTTCTAGCTTTTTAAGGAAGCACCAAATCGATTTCCAAAGTGGTTGTACCATTTTATATTCCCACCAGCAGTGTAGGTGTTCCAATCTCTCCACAGCCTCTCCAACAATTATTGTTTTGTGTTTTTTTGATTAATGCCAGCCTTGCTGGGGAGAGATGGAATCTCATTGTAGTTTTAATTTGCATTTTTCTAATGGCTAAGGATCGAGAGCATTTCCTCATGTATATGTCAGCCGCCTGAATGTCTTCTTTAGTGAAGTGCCTGTTCATATACTTTGCCCATTTTTTAATTCGGTTGTTTGTCTTTTTGTGGTTGAGTTTTAGCAGAATCATGTAGATTTTAGAGATCAGGTGCCTCGGATATGTCGTAGCTGAATTTTTTTTTCCCAGTCTATAGATGGTCTTTTTACTCTTTTGGTGAAGTCTTTGGATGAGCACAGGTGTTTGATTTTTAGGAGCTCCCAGTTATCTGGTTTCCCCTTTGCATTTTTAGTAATGTATTGTATTCTGTTTATGCCTTTTATTAGGGCTCCTAACGTTGTCCCTATTTTTTCTTCCATGATCTTTACTGTTTTAGACTCTATGTCTAGGTCTTTGATCCATTTGGGGTTAGTTTTTGTGTATGGTGTGAGGTATGGGTCCTGTTTCATTTTTTTGCAGATGGATATCCAGATATGCCAGCACCGTTTGTTAAAAGACTATCTTTTCCCCAATTAACTGACACTGGGCCTTTGTCAAGCATCAGCTGCCCATATGTGGATGGATTTATATCTGGATTCTGAGTTCTGTTCCATTGGTCTATGTGTCTGTTGTTATACCAGTACCAGGCTGTTTTGACTACTGTGGCTGTATAATAGGTTCTAAAATCACGTAGAGTGAGGCTTCCCAATTTGTTCTTCTTTTTTAGTAATGCTTTACTTATCCAGGGCTTCTTTTCTTTGCATATAAAGTTGGTGATATGTTTCTCCATCACATTAAAAAATGTCATTGGAATTTGGGTCGGAAGTGCAATGTATATATAGATGGCTTTTGGTAGAATAGATATTTTTACAATGTTAAGTCTTCCTATCCATGAGCAAGGTATGTTTTTCCACTTATGTAGGTTCCTTTTGGTTTCTTGCAGTAATACCTTGTAGTTTTCTTTGTATAGGTCTTTTACATCTTTGGTAAGATTTATACCTAAGTATTTTATCTTCTTGGGGGCTACTGTGAATGGTATCGATTTGGTGATTTCTACTTCGATGTTCTTTTTGTTGATGTAGAGGAATCCAAGTGATTTTTGTATGTTTATCTTATATCCCGATACTCTGCTGAACTCTTCTATTCGTTTCAGTAGTTTTCTGGAGGATTCCTTAGGGTTTTCTGTGTATAACATCATGTCGTTTG
Organism: Elephas maximus indicus; assembly: GCF_024166365.1. Taxonomy (NCBI): domain Eukaryota; kingdom Metazoa; phylum Chordata; class Mammalia; order Proboscidea; family Elephantidae; genus Elephas; species Elephas maximus. The sequence goes on along the minus strand of NC_064846.1, from coordinate 82,852,910 downwards.
GAAATAGAGATACTTTTACTTCTTCCTTGCCAATCCAAATGCCGTTTATTTCTTTGTCTAGCCTAATTGCTCTGGCTAGGACCACCAGCACAATGTTGAATAAGAGGGGTGATAAAGGGCATCCTTGTCTGGTTCCCATTCTCAAGGGAAATGCTTTCAGGCTCTCTCCATTTAGGATGATGTTGGTTGTTGGCTTTGTACAAATATCCTTTATTATGTTGAGGAATTTTCCTTCAATTCCTATTTTGCTGAGAGTTTTTATCATGAATGGGTGTTGGACTTTGTCAAATGCCTTTTCTGCATCAATTGATAAGATCATGTGGTTTTTGTCTTTTTTTTATTTATACGGTGGATTACATTACTTGTGTTTCTAATATTGGACCAACCTTGCATACCTGGTATAAATCCCACTTGGTCAAGTTGGATTTTTTTTTTTTTTGATATATTGTTGAATTCTATTGGCTAGAATTTTGTTGAGGATTTTGCATCAAAGTTCATGAGGAATGTAGGTCTGTAATTTTCTCTTTCTGTGGTGTCTTTACCTGGTTTTGGTATCAGGGATACGCTGGCTTCATAGAATGAGTTAGGGAGTATTCCATCCTTTTCTATGCTTCGAAATATCTTTAGTAGTAGTGGTGTCAACTCTGAAAGTTTGGTAGAACTCTGCAGTGAAGCCTTCCGGGCCAGGGATTTTTTTTTGTTGGGAGTTTTTTGATTACCTTTTCAATCTCTTCTTTTGTCATGGGTCTATTTAATTGTCCTACTTCTGTTTGTGTTAGTGTAGGTAGGTATTGTTTTGTATGAATTCATCTGTTTCTTCTAGGTTTTCAAATTTGTTAAAATACAATTTTTCATAGTAGTTGATATGATTCTTTTAATTTCAGTTGGGTCTGTTGTGACGTGGCCCATCTCATTTCTTATTTGGGGTATTTGTTTCCTTTCCGGTATTTCTTTAGTCAGTCTGGCCAATGGTTTACCAATTTTTTAATTTTTTTCAAAGAACCGGCTTTTGGCTTTGTTAGTTCTTTGAATTGTTTTTCTCTTCTCTCATCCATTTAATTCTGCTCTAATTTTTATTATTTGTTTTCTTCTGGTTCCTGACAGATTCTTTTGTTGCTCTCTTTCTGTTTGTTCAAGTTGCAGGGACAGGTCTCTGGTTTTGGCTCTTTCTTCTTTAAGTATGTGTGCATTTATTGCTATAAATTGACCTCTGAGCACTGCTTTCTCTATGTCCCAAAGGTTTTAATAGGAAGTGTTTTTAGTCTCGTTGCATGCTATGAAATTCTTTATTCCCTCCTTATTGTCTTCTCTAACCCAGTCTTTTTTGAGCATGCTATTGTTCACTTTCCAAGTGTTTGATTTCTTTTCCCTGGTTTTTCTGTCACTGATTTCTACTTTTATGGCTTTATGGTCTGAGAAGATGCTTTGTAATATTTTGATGTTTTGGATTCTGCAAAGGTTTTTTTTACGACCTAATATGTGTTCTATTCTAGAGAATGTTCCATACGTGCTAGGAAAAAAAAAAGTATACTTTACAGCTGTTGGATGGAGTGTTCTGTATATGTCTATAAGGTCATGTTGGTTGATTGTAGCAATTAGATCTTCCGTGTCTCTATTGAGCTTCTTACCGAATGTCTTATCCTTCACCGGAAGTGGTGTGTTGAAGTTTCCTACTATAATTGTGGAGGTGTCTATCTCACTTTTCAATTCTGTTGAAGTTTGTTTTATGAAACTTGTAGCCCTGTCATTGGGTGCAGCAATATTTAATATGCTTATATCTTCCTGGTAAATTGTCCATTTAAGCATTATGTCATGTACTTCTTTAGCCTTTGTGGTAGATTTAACTTTAAAGTCTATTTTGTCAGAAATTAATATTGCCACTCCTGCTCTTTTTGATTGTTTTTTGCTTGATATATTTTCTGAGTTTTAGTTTATTTGTGTCTCTAAGTCTAGGGCATGTCTCTTGTAGGCAGCATACAGACGGATTGTGTTTTCTTATCCAGTCTGCAACTCTCTTTATTCGTGCATTTAGTCCATTTACATTCAGCGTTATTATAGATAAGTATGAATTTAGTGCTGTCATTTTGATGCCTTTTTTGTGTTTGTGTTGTTGACAATTTCATTTTTCCACTTACTTTTTTGTGCTGAGAAGGTTTTCTTGGTAAATTGTGTGTTCCTCATTTTCATAGTAAAATTTATTTTTGCTAGGTTGTTATCTTTATCTTGGTTATCATTTCGAAATATGGAATTTTAAACCTCTTTGTGGTTACCTTAATATTTACCCCTATTTTTCTATGTAAAATCCTAACTTTTATCTTCCTGTTTTGCCTTGGTTTCCTCTCCTTATGGAAGATCTATGCCTCTTGTATTTAGTCCCTCTTTTTTGATTATTGTAATCTTTTACAGAATGGCATCAATGATTCCCTGTTTTCAGCATTTTTTAAAATTAATCTTATTTCATTTTTGTGATTTCTCTATGTGAGTTGCTATCCAGATGTTCTGTTCTGTGACCTTGTGTTGTGTTGGTATCTGACATTATTGATTTTCTGACCAATGGCTTTCCTTTATTAACTCTTGTAACTTTGGTTTGGTCTTTGCAAATTCTCTAAGCTTGTGTTTATCTGTAAATGTCTTAATTTCACCTTCATATTTGAGAAACAGTTTTGCTGGATATATGATTCTTGGCTGGCAGTTTTTCTCCTTCAGTGCTCTATATATGTCATCCCATTGCCTTCTTGCCTGCATGGTTTCTGCCAAGTAGCCTGAACTTATTCTTATTGATTCTCCTTTGTAGGTGACTTCGTTTGTCTCTGGCTACTTTTAAAATTTTCTCTTTATCTTTGCTTTTGGAAGTTTGATAATAATATGTCTTGGTGATTCTCTTTTGGGATCTATCTTGAATGGGGTTCAATAAGCATCTTGGTTAGATATCCTTTCATCTTTCATGATGCCAGGGAAGTTTTCTGCCAGCAGATCTTCAACTAGTCTCTCTGTATTTTCTGTTATCCCTTCCCGTTCTGGAACTCCAATCACACCCAAGTTTTTCTTCTTGATAGAGTCCCACATGATTCTTAGGGTTTCTTCATGTTTTTTTAATTATTTTATCTGATTTTTCTTCAACTATTTTTTATATTGGTGTCAATTGCCTTATTCTCCAACTCCCCCACTCTGCATTCCGATTCCTTGATTCTGCTCCTCTGATCTCCTGTTGAGTTCTCTAATTCTGTAATTTTATGTCAGTCTTTTGGATTTCTGAATGCTGTGTCTCTATGGATTCTTGCAACTTATTAAATTTTTCACTATGTTCTTCAACTGCTTTATCAGTGTGATCCTTGGCTTTTTCTGTAGATTGCCTTATTTCATTTTGGAGGTCATCCCTGATGTCTTGAAGCATTGTGTGTATTAGTTTTTTATATTCTACATCTGGCAATTCCAGGATTGTATCTTCATTTGGGAAAGATTTTAAGTCTTTGATTTGGGGGTTTGTAGAAGCAATCATTGTCTGCTTCTTTATGTGGTTTGACATCGACTGCTGTCTCCGAGCCATGCATAAGATATTGTAATGATTTATTTTATATTTGGTCACTTAGTCTTATCTTCTTGTTCTGTTTTGTTTCAATACACCCAGATGGGCTACTAGATTCCGCTATCTTGATTGTTGTAGCCTTTAAATCACTTATGTCCTGTTACCAGCTGGTTTGAGCTGTTACCAAATATATGAGCCTATGAGACCATTCACTATTCTTGAATAGAATTAGCTTAGGTGTGCTGATTGTTGGTCACCTAGTGTATGGTGCAGGCTGTCACCTATTAACTTAGAGGAGTAGTGGTGATGGCTGTACGCACCAGATTCTACTAGCGGCAGAGGGTCACACTCCAAGGCATGCAGGATGCTGACAGCCTTTCCCCACATGCCAATGAGGTAGGAGTGTCTCTATTCTCTACAGCAGTATGGTGGGTGGGCTCTACAGCTGTACTTTAGGCATCCAATGCTTGTACCTCTGAAGATTTGTAGGCATCACTATCCTCAAATCCCTTTAGCATGTGGCTAGGTGGTGTGGGTGGAGCTCTAGCCCTCTGTTCCCTGCTGTGGATCAGTGAGGGCTCTCTTTAATAGGTAGAGAGGTATCGGACCTCCAAAACTTGCCTTTCCACTGCTCAGCTAAAACAATTACAGTCAGATCTCTATCAGAATTGCCTTTGCATTATAAAAGCCACCTGTGCCCTGTAGGGATGAAAGCCAAAGACTGTGGATGTCTTATGCTTGGCTGGAGCTTGTTCTGTATTATTATTCAAGTTTAGGAAAGTCAGGGAAGGATTTTTCCCCCTGATTTTTAATTGCTGCTTCTCTCAGGCCAGGAGAATGGGTTAGAAAAAACAAAACAAAACTCATGTAGAGTACTTCACTCCCTGGCCCAGGGAATTCCAATGTTAATGAAGCTGCCTGGAGCAGGGAGGGGAGGGATCAGATAGATAGAAGAGGGTAGCATCCAGAAGTTACTTATCTTGTTTGGTGAGGATGGTTTTATCTGACATTCCAGAGGGCGTGTAGCCTGTGTGCACTGGCTGGGTCGAGACTGCCCCTGAAGGTTAGGGCTGCATCCCGTGCTTGCGCCATCTCACGAAGCCATAATCAGCTCATCTGAGCTTAGTCCAAAGCCCAGAGCCAAGGTTTTCTGGCTGGGTCGCTGCGCTACAGGCTCTGAAACCAGTCACAGCTTCCCTGTGCTTTCTCGTCCTCCTGTCAGCTGCGTCAGTGTGCAGCCTGCGTGTGCTGGCTGGGTTCACCACCGAGGTTACTCCAGGGGCTTAGGCCTGGTCCTGTGCTTGCCCTGTCTCAGTAAGCCATAATCAACCCCACCACTCTGGCTCCAGGGAACCGTGAGTGCTCAGTGCTGTGGTGTGCAATGCCAGCTCTGGGAGCGGTGGCTGCTTCAGTACATGGCTTTTCACTCCCCTGTCATTCTGGTCAACTCCTTAGTTCTGTGTTTGATGGTCAGGGTTCGTAGATTCTCATGTATGTAATCGATTCACTTGTTTTTTGTTGCAAGAGGGATCAGCGGAAGCTTCTACCTAGTCAGCCATCTTGGTCCCACCTCCAGACTGATCCATCTTTATGTCCCTTGTACCATTATCCCATACCCTTAATAGCCATTCTCACACATATTCCCCAGGTTTCTGTTTGTATATATTAGAAAAGCCAAGCAGTTCATTTTGGAGTGTAGTATACCTCCTCCTGGGTTACACTTTGTACTTCACTTTTTTTGTATCCCTGGGACTTGAGTCTAGTTATAGGCCTAGAGGCAAAAAGAAGTGGGGAAAAGTTTTGTGAACATTCAGGATTGCCTTGTAAGGCATCCACCTCAGGCGATGTCCCAGGCAATAAATCAGAAAAAGACACTTTAGATGCATTGGGGTTAATCTCATTAGATGGGAGTGGGGGACGGGGGGGCTAATGGTTCTGTTGACAGGAGTGATTCAATGGATTGTAGGGGCTCCGTGTCTCTGGCTTCCTGATTATCTGCCCCTATTTTTATTTCAGGTTTCAGGATACCAATTCTTCCCAATCATTGTCCTCACTTTAACTTCAGATGCCTTTCAAGTTTGGCAGTTAAGTTGGCTTTGTAATTCAGCCACTTTTACAATAAGACTCTGGGTTTGGTTTCTGGCACTATCAGCTCTGTTACTCCAAGAAATAAGTCTTTCTTTCAAGGCATGAGAGGAAACTATGAGATCATTTATGCAGTCCTTGAGCTTTGACTCTGAAGCTCTGAGCTCATCTGTTTCTTTCGCTAGTTTGTCTAGCGAACATAGGACCAAACAACTAGCTTCCTTGTACTTCTCATTATGACAAAATTGTAGAAAGGTGTCATCCATGCAATCACCCAGAGCCTTGTCTTTTCCCAATACCTGATCTATTGGTGGTGATATTTTGCATATTTAAATTGCCACCTTATGCCATAGATTAGCAGTGACCTCTTTACTACTGGAAGCAGATTTATCAACATCTTTAATACTAGCCAGATTTGAGAACCATTTAGAAAATTCATCCTTACAATTTTGTTTCTCTAGAACCACTCTTGGTACCAAATGTCTCAGGCTGGGATCTCTAGAAAAGCAAAACCAGTAAAGTGAATATAAATATACACAGAGAAAGATTTATACAAGAAAATGGCTCATGCAGTTGTAGAGGCTGTAACGTCCCAAATCATGGTACAGGAAAGATAATTCTCCTGATTCATGTAGCCACAGGGGCTGGTGAACCCAAGATTGGCAGGCCAGAGAGCAGAACTGTTGCTCACAGGCTGTAAAGATCTATGAATCCCAAGATCAGTAGGAAAGACCACAGGTAAGCTGCTAGCTCAAGTCCCAAGAACTGGAGGTCAGACAAACAGGAGCCAGCCACAGGATCCAGAACAAGCAAAAGCCCCGGGAAAGGGAGAAGGAAGAGCTAGGGGGAGAGATGAAGGCTGAGGGGGTCGGTGAGCTGCCACAGACCCCACCCCTCCTGGTACTGACTCACAGCAGATCCCCATCATCGGGTGATCACATATCAAATCGCAACAGGGAAGTGATCACAACATTATACAACTGCCAAAACACTGAGAATCATGGCCTAGCCAAGTTGACGCACAGCCTTAACCATCACATCCTGCAACTACCTGAGTCAGGAGAACCCTCCAGCCTGATGCCTGACACGTGGACTTGGGACATTTCAGCCTCTACAAATGCATGAGCCATTCCTTTGAGATAAATCTCTCTCTCTATTTTATATATATATATATGCATCACCAGTTTTGCTTCTCTGGAGAATCCAGCCTAAGTCAATCAGTATTTCTCAAACTTCGTCTTGGGATCACTGGTGTGTTTTAAATGTCTTAGAGATTTTAGGTTTTTGTTTCAATGATTATCTTAACATCAGTGTAAGCGTATTATGGATTTTCTGCATGACAACATTTTATCTGAGTACATCTAATGGATTTTAGTGTCTAGGTTTGCTGTTTGTGATGGTTTTGGTACTGGGAGATTACCTAAAATGGCTAAATTTAATTGTTAATATGCTGGGAAGCATTCCTAGTAGCTGTGAGGTTAATGTTTCCTAAAGTGAAAATATCAATAACTACCTCAGGCAGGCTCTTGTACTCATGATGAATTTTGTTTACCAAACCTCTCTACTGTGGGGCATTTCCATAAGATATAGCTTTAAGTTGTATTAGTAAAGTAAGGCTTTGATTCAACACCATGAAAATGAGCTAATGGAATAATAATTTTTAATTGTTGGAGGCAAGCAATATTAAGAACAGGGAAGACTTCACACATAAATGATGCATTTGTACCAAGTGAATGTCAATGGCCCCGTGGCAAATTAAAGTTTTACTCTAGTTCAGTTAAAGGAAAATTATGGGTGAAATGAATCGTCTTACATCACATCGTAATATGTTATTGTTGTTAGGTGCCGTCCAGTCGATTTCAACTCATAGTGACACTATGTACGACAGAATGAAACATTGCCTCTTCCTGCACCATTCTCACATTGTTATGCTTGAACGCATTGTTGCAGCCACTGTGTCAATCCATCTCATTGAGGGTCTTTCTTTTTTTCACTGACCCTTTACTTTACCAAGCAAGATGTCTTTCTCCAGGGACTGATCCCTCCTGGTAACATGTTCAAAGTATGTGAAATGAAATTTTGCCATCCTTGCTTCCAAGGAACATTCTGGCTGTACTTCTTCCAAGACAGATTTGTTCGTTCTTTTAGCAGTCCGTAATATATTCAATATTTTTCGCCAAAGCCATAATTCAAAGGCGTCAATTCTTCTTCGATCTTCCTTATTCATCATCCAACTTTTGCACATATATGAGGTAATTGAAAATACCATGGCTTGCGTCAGGCTCACCTTAGTCCTCAAAGTGACATCTGTTCTTTTTAACACTTTTGCAACATATCTGCCCAATGCAAAGTCTTTTGATTTCTTGATTGCTGCTTCCATGGGTGTTGAGTGTGAATCCAAGTAAAATGCAATCCTTGACAATTTCAAATTTTTCTCTGTTTATCATGTTGCTTATTGGTCCAGTTGTGAGGATTTTTTTTCTTTATGTTGAGTTACAATCCACATTAAGGCTGTAGTCTTTGATCTTCATCAGTAGGTGCTTCAAGTTCTCTTCACTTTCAGCAAGCAAGATTGTGTTATCTGTATAAGGCAGGTTTTTACTGAGTCTTTTTCCAATCCTGATGCTGCGTTCTTCTTCATATAGTCCAGCTACTCAGATTATTTTCTCAGCATACAGAGTGAATGAGTTTAGTGAAAGGATACAAGTCTGATACACACCTTTCCTGACTTTAAACCACATAATATTACCTTGTTCTGTTCAAATGACTGCCTCTTGGTATATGTACAGGTTGCTCATGAGCACAGTTAAGTGTTTTGGAATTCCCACTCTTTGCAAATTTATCCATAATTTGTTATGTTCCACATAGTTGAATACATTTGCATACTCAATAAAACACAGGTAAACATCTTTCTGGTATTCCCTGCTTTTAGTCAAGATCCATCTGACATCAGCAATGTTATTTCTCACTCCCCATCTTCTTCTGCATCCAGCTTGAATTTCTGGCAGTTCCCTGTCGATGACTGCTGCAAATGCTTTTATGGTAATATAGAAATGCCAAATGCAAAAGAACCTGAGCAGTAGCTGTCACTAATATTCATATTACATATTCCATCTTTGTATATATCAATCTGCAATGATTCACCACCAGTAAGTAATAAATGGCAGTTACTTGTTGAAGAACTTTTTGTTAAGTGTTGTTTTCCTAGTTTTAAGTACTGTATATGAAGATGCTAGCAAATTCATTTACTAAAATAACGGGTTGATTATTAAAAACAAGTTTATTGTTTAGTTTAAGGAAATAACATCATTCATCATGTTAAATTAATAACATTAATCTTACCTAATTTATTTTGTTGTTTCATTTGTAAATAATTTGTAAGTTTTTTGTTTTATAATTGTATAAAAGTTGTAAAAATAAGTTTATACCTAGTTTATGTTTGTATTAATTTAAGTATTAAGAAATATAAAGAACATTTAAAGCAACATTAGGTTTGTGATAATGTTTTTTCAAAGGAACTATTACTCGAGTTTGAGAAACCCTGGCATAGCAGTTAAAACCTTTAGTTCTAGAGTCATATAGACCTGAGTCGTATACTTGGTTTTACCACTTGCCAGTTGTGTGACCTTGGATAAGTTACTTAAGCTATCTAGTCCTCAGTTTCCTCATATGTAAAATGGGAACAATAATAGTACCGACCTCATAGGACTGTTGTCAGGATTAAATAACATAATGAATATAAAGCACTTATCACAGTACCTGCCACATTGTAAGCACTCAAAAATGTTAGCTATTAATAGCTGTTATAATGAAAAATACCAATATTTCTCACAGTGAGTCTGGATTTAGCCTCAAAATTCTTCTGCATATAGTGCTCCAGGTAACCACTACAAGTTTGTTGGGGATAGCTCTCAAGATGAAATCTATTTGCTATCCCTAGATTATTTGCCATATACATGCCAACGAATGAATGATACTTGGAACCAATGATTAATGGAAAAAGTCCCATTGTGTAGGATTCTGGCAGTTATATATGGTGATCTTTATGCCTTCACTATAGTGCTGTACTTTGATACTTCCTTGAATTTATCTACAAGTAAAATGTTTTTATAAACACTGTCTTGTATTTGGAAAGATTGTTTATCTTTAAATGACAAGCACATGATGTCTTTTCCAGCAATATGGCAAACTAAATAACCTGAAAATCTTCTCTCTACTAGATATTTAGAAATGTGGTTATAATATATGTTGTTAGTTGCCGTCAAGTCAGCTACTATTCCTGGTGACCTCACGTACAACATAACAAAATGTTCTCTGGTCCTGCGCCATATACACAATTGTAAATATACTTGAGTCCATGGTTGCAACCACTGTCTATTTTGAGAGTCTTCTAACCTAGAGGGACCATCTTCCAGCACTATAATGGACAATATTCTCTTGTGATCTATAGGGTTTTCATTAGCTAATTTTCAGAAGTAGATTTCTAGGCCTTTCTTCCTGGTCTTAGTCTGGAAGCTGCTCTAAAATCTGTCCACCATGGATGACCTTGCTTGTGTTTGAAATTTCAGCGGCATAGCTTCTAGCGTAACAGCAACATGCAAGTCAGTCCAGTGTGGCAAACTGACAGAGAGGTGGTGGATATAATATATGAACACCTATCATGGATTGAATTGTGTCCCCCCAAAATATGTGTCAACTTGGTTAGGCCATGATTCCCAGGATTAATGTGGTGCTACTCCATTTTGTGATTGTCCCATGTGTTATAAGTAATAATCTCTGCCTGCAGCTAAAGAGGATTAGGGTGGGATGTACCATCCTTGCTCAGGTCACATCTCTGATCCAATGTAAAGGGAGTTTCCTTGGGGTGTGACCCGTACCACCTTTTACCTTACAAGAGATAAAAGAAAAGGGAAGCAAGCAGAGAGTTGGGGATCTCATACCACCAAGAAAGCAGCACAAGGAGCAGAGCACATCATTTGGACCTGGGGTTCCTGCTTCTGAGGAGCTCCTTGACCAGGGGAAGACTGATGACAAGTAACTTCCTCCAGAGCGGACAGAGAGAGAAAGCTGTCTCCTGGAGATGACACCCTAAATTTGTGCTTGTAACCTACTAGACTGTGAGAGAATAAATATCCCTTTGTTAAAGGCATCCACTTGTGGTATTTCTGTTATAGCAGTACTAGATGACTAAGACAGCATCCCTATGAAGAAATATCAGATCGCACAAGAAAATAAATGCCTACAGGTCCCAAAAAGGAAGGAATCTCACAACCAGTGAAATAACTATGAGTTTAAGCTACAGCTGCATTGAGGGAATTGGCTGGTATCAGCATTCAAGAAGTGTGAGTTTTAATGGTCCTGGGTTCACACAAAGTGGGTAATGGAGCTAAGGTTTTCACATAAAGCCAAGAATCATAAAAGGCCTCAACCTCAGTGAAAGGGTAAAGTATAAAAGCACCACTCACCAGTATAGGAAGATAAAAAGGATGTTTTTTGTTTGTTTCACCCTGGGCCCTGGGTGCACAAATAAAAATTCTCCTAAAAAAATTCATAACAATAGATCTGTCTTCACCTGGTTTGGGGATTTGAATTAGACTATCTGCAATATTCAGCCAAGAAACTAACATAAAATGTCCTTAGGTTGGCCATATCCTGGTGTTGGTTGGCAGAATCAGTGTAAATCTCTCTGAAGCAAAATGCTTCCCGCTAGGCAGGAAAATTCCTAGAGATCAGTGGTTCTCAACGTGTGTTCCAGGGACGAGCAATGTCAGCATCATCCAGAACTTTTTAGAAATGCACATTCTCAGGACTCAACCCAGAGCTTCTGATTCAGAAACTCTGGGTTGATTCCCAGCAATCTGTGTTTTAACAAGCCCCTCTGGACGGTTTTGATGCATGTTCAAGTTTTAGAATAACTGCTCTAGATAAAGCCAGACTGAAGATGAACCTACAAGCCCATGTCATAAAAGATTCTGGGAAACACATCAAAAGCAATTCAATGCGATCTGACTTGCACCAGTGTTCAGGAGAAACTTCATAATGTCACATGACATGAGTAAAGAAACAGACTTTATTATGAAATTTTATATAAGCCAAGGAAACTTACATATTTAAGAGAAGAAAAGGCGTAGATCCTGTTGGTCCTATTATCACATAGAAAAGTTTATCAGGACCTGGAGGATACTAGCCCATACTGCGGGTCTAAGACTCAGTAAAGGACCATCATTCTCCAGGAATTCTAACTTTCCATAGGCTAGAGTGAGAAAGAAGCCTTGCTAGTGGAGGACTACATAGACCGCTAGACACGAAAAAGTTTGGATTTTGATCATGAGCTCTATACAAGAATTGTCTAGTAATTCTAGCTGCTCAAAATTTGGAGAACTTGGTTCCACTGAATTTCTGTTTGGTGTAGGGAAGCACAGGTCCAAGGGGAATCTGGACTTGTATGCAAACCTTCTTCCTGGGAAAAGGGGGATCCCCTGGTCCCAGTGAGTTCTTTGTCAAGCCAACTCAGAGCAAGATCCCAGAGTCATTTTCAGACAGTTTTGCTCTTTGCATCACAACCATTGAAGAGAAAATGAATTGTCGTGGATTGGATTATGTCCCCCCCAAAACGTGTGTATCAACTTGGTTATGCCATGATTCCCAGTATTACATGGTTGTCCTCCATTTTGTGATTGTAATTTTATGTTAAGAGGATTAGGGTAGGATTGTAACAGCACCCTTACTCAGGTCACCTCCCTGGGGTGTGGTCTTCACCACCTTTTCTCTCTTAAGAGATAAAAGGAAAGACAAACAAGCAGAGAGTTGGGGACCTCATACCACCAAGAGCAGAGTGCATCCTTTGGACATGGGGTTCCTGCACCTGAAAAGCTCCTTGACCAGGGGAAGATTGAGGACAAGGACCTTCCTACAGAGCTGACTGAGAAAGAAAGCCTTCCCCCGGAGCTGACACCCTGAATTTGGACTTGTAACCTACTAGACCATGAGAAAATAAATTTCTCTTTGGTAAAGCCATCCACTTGTGGTATTTCTGTTATGGTAGCACTAGATGACTAACACATGAATGAACTGGAAGATAAATCTAAGAAAATTATCCATAGTTCAGCATAGAGAAATAGAGAGGGAAAGTATTAAAGATAGCTTCAGATACATAGAGAGTAGATTATCATGAGTTTCAATATACACCTACCATGAATTACAAAGGAAAGAACAGAGAAAATGAAGGGCAGATAATGTTTAAAGAAAAAATAAAGCTCATAATTTTCCAGAATTTATGAAAGACACAGATACACAGAAGTTAAAACTTAGATGGATAAATAGAATTAAATCAATACCTATACACATCAGAGTTAAACTGCACATCAAATGTAAAGAGATCTTAAGAGCAATCAGATAGACAAGACAGATTACTTACAAAGAAAAAATAGACAAGAGACTTCTCAACTGCAATAATAGATACCAGAAGGCAATGAAACATCTTTAGTCAAAAAATAAAATAAAATAAAACAGAACTGCCTACTTAGAATTATATATCCCAATAAACTATTATTTGAGAGTGACGACAAGAATTAACTATATTAAAAAAAAAAAAACTCTTTAGATGGTGGAAAAACAAGACAAAACCAAAGTACCAGAGAATACAGTAAGATGGTAAAGGGGACTGGAGTTAAAATATTCTAAGGTCTTTCTATTATTCAGAAGTGGAATAAAGATATTGATTGATTTTAAGTATTGTTAAGTCAAGTAGGTATGCCAAGTTTTTAAGGGGGATCACAAAAAGAATAAAAATAGACTGTATTTCTACACAAGTAGTAGGAAAAGGAGAAAATGTAACATAAGACAGAAAAGGAGGAAAAAGAAAGCACAGAAAAAGCAGGATAAATAGAAAACACAAAATGAGATGGTAGAAATAAATCTAAATTTGTAATCACGATGCGTGTAAATGGACTAAATTCATCAATTAAAAGGCAGATTGACATGCTGAATAGAAAAATAAAGTTAATTATAAATTATTTATGAGAAATACACCTAAAATATAAGCACACAGAAAAGTTCAATGTAAAGGAATAAAAACAGAGCTGTCAGGCAAATCCTATACAAAAGAAAGCCAGTGTGGCTATGTTAATATCAGACAAAGCAGATTTTAAGGCAAAAAAAAAAAAAAAATTATCAGGGATAAAATGTCTAATACATAATGATAAAATGAACCATTACCAGGAAGACACCAATTCTGAGGTTGAATGCATCTAATAACATAGCCTCAAAATATTTAAAGCATGAAATTGAAAAAAAAAATTGCAAAAAGAACTTTACAATCCACAATTACGTTGGAAAATTTTAGCACTCCTTTCTCTTCCTAAAGTATTTTTAAAAATTTCATCAGTTTTGTTTATATCATTCTAGTAGATATGCCAAGTTTTTAAGGTTTAACAGAAAGAAAATGCAACTAAATGATACTAGAAAACCCAGACCAAACCAAACCCAGTGCCGTCGAGTCGATTCCGACTCATAGCGACCCTATAGGACAGGGTAGAACTGCCCCATAGAGTTTCCAAGGAGCACCTGGTGGATTCAAACTGCCGACCCTTTGGTTAGCAGCCATAGCACTTAACCACTGTGCCACCAAGGTTTCCTAAAATTACCTTAAAATGAAGAACTGTGGCTTATTAGTTTTTCTATTTTGTTATTTTCTAAATGTCTTAATATAAAAAAATCATTATTTATATAATAAAAATAAAATAATAAACTTTTTATTGTAAGAAACTAACAAAATGTAAAAATAATTATACTTTGTGGTATCATACCATTACAGGAAAATATCACCTTCCCTCCCCTGATCAGTCCAGACACCAACTGCTCCATGTACCTCTTTCTGTCTCATCTCCATTCACCCAGGGCTAAGTTAGTGGGTACCAGTCCCTTCTCTGTTAGGTTCAACAATCCATTGAAACAACTGAAAACTGCAGGGAAAGAGCTATCTTTAATCTAGCAGAAAAGAACAAACAAACACATAGGTTGAGGTCTCAGAGGGATCTTGGCATAGAACTTCCAATTCCCTAGGTGAAGGACTAATCCTCTTGAGAGCAGATGTTTGCTCTCTTCACTTTGGAGCCTCTGTCTTCCAAAGCCTTTATTGGCCTCACCACATTGCCATGAAAGGTTATATCATGCCTCCTAAGGCTTAGTCACCATCGGGCCTCTAGGTGATCCCTTTTGGTTGGGTGGGCTGCTTCTCATTGGCCTCAGTTGTGGCAATAGTCTCAGCAACCAGGATCAAAGGCCAAAATGTTTACTGCAAAGGGGTCCCACACCTTTAGCATATAGCATAATTCTTGGCACAGACTAGCCATTCATTAAGAAATGATTGAAATACATTGGGGGTGGGGGTGTCATTTGAAAAAAAACACTTTTCTAGGAGACCTTGGATTACCAGATAATAGGGCCTGCATCCACTAGCTATATACCCTTGAGAAAGTTATACTTTAAGCTTCTACTTCCTTACTCTAAAATGTGTAGAATAAACTCTTTCCTGGAAACCTCATAACACTGTGAAGATGAAATGTGATAATGTATGCAAATATGCTCTGGAAATAATAAAATACTATAAAATGAAGCCTACTATTAAAAGTAGACCCAGTTACATAGCAGTTCATTCATCCCTTTGTCATCATCCCCACTTTTATGCAGTAAAGTTCTGGTCATAAAACTTTCTATGTTTTGACAGTGAAACCAGACATATTATACTGTGTCAAGGAGAAACAAGTCCTGCTGAGTATCATTATAAGTGGCGCAAGCAGAAATGGCATCAAGTCAAGCACTGTTCTGGTTTACTAGCCAGAATAGTCTTGGTGCTTCAGCAAAACAACACCTAGGGGCCCTTCAGAATCTTTGCCACAATATCAAGTAAAGCAGTTTGCTGGAAGTTGAGCTCACTATGGAGCCTTTATCTACATGGCATAATTTCAATGACCCTGGGAAGGCACCAGTGATGATACTAACAAAAGTAAGCTCTAACACAAAAACTTGATATGCACTTCCTCCTGACTTTCATAGTAAATTTCTAAATAAAATAAGAAAACTTTGCCTTTTCTCTTTTAGGTAGTGGATTTGGCTAAGCAAGTAGAGTGCCTTTCAGAGAGATGAGGAATAATGGGGAGAAATAAGACAGAAAACAGGCTGATTTAGGAATGAAGTTCAAATCTTGAATGCCATGGAATGCTAACATCATAACGAGTTGCTTCCTCACCTTCTCTACTTCTGGAAAGGGTCTTGTAGTTCCTGGAGCACCATCACCTCATTCACTAAAATACACACACCACCATTACCACCATCATTATCACCTCCATCACCACTAGCCCTGTGCTCCATCTCCACCAAGCTAATGTCAAGAGCTAATTTCCCAAACATTGGCTGTTGTGTATTTAATTGGCTTCTTTGGTTTAGTAATACGACTAAAATGTACCTCTCTGAGCCTGAATCTTCCCAAATACTACTTAAATTGTTTGCTGCAGCCAAGAAATTCCAAATGTAGGTTACATCTTACTGGTTTAAGAATCCTTTCTGTAGTCTCCTTTTAACTTTATGACCAAAATTTGAAATGACCTTTCAGTACTGCGAGGTAATCCTACTATAATTTCTGATCCGTCCTCATTCACTTCTCCACCAGCTCAAACGACTATTTCACATCTTCTCTTCAAAATGCCAGTATTCTCTTACATGCTTCTCCTTACATCCAACTGATAAACTGGACCCTAATTTCACTGAGAAAATAGAGATTAGCTGAAGAGACTTTTCATAAACTTTTACTACCAAATTTACCCATATAACTGCATGTGAATCCACATAATTTTCATTGCTCCAACTATGGACATTGCTTCTGAAAATAACTTTTTTCTCTCCTGCATCGATTTTTCCCGTACACCAATTCCTCAACCTGCAAGCGTGTTGAAATATCTCCCATCTTAAACAATAAAATCAATAAAAAACTTCCCTAGACTGTAAATCCCTTATCAGCTACCACTTTTTCTCTGCTCCCTTTTGTAGCAAGATCCAGGAAAAGCGTTGTCTACACTTACTCTACTTTTGTACCTCCCACTGTCTTTCAAATGTACTCTAATTAGATTTAGTTTTCATCACTCTATTGTGATCCTCAGTGACCTCCACATTTTTCAAATCTATAGTCAATTCACAAACTCATTTTATTTGATCTTTCAGCATTATGTGACACAGTTGATCACTTCCACATTTTAAAGAAGTTTCTTCACTTGTTTTCATCTGGGACAGCATTGTCTCCTGGTTTTTCTCACACCTCTTTGGCAGCTACTTCTCAGTCACCTTTCATGATTCCCATTCTTCTTTCCCATCTACGTTATTTTCCTACAGCTGCTATAAAAATATACCACAAACTGGGTGGTTATAAGAAAAGAAATTTATTGTCTCACAGATCTGGAGGCTAGACTTCCAAATCATCATGTCTGATGGGTCATGCTGTCTCCAAAGTCTCTAGGGGAAGATCCTTTCTTGTCTCTCCCAGCTTCTGGTAACCTCAGACATTCCTTGGCTTGAAGATGCATCTTCATAAGGCTGTTTTTCTTCTGTCTTCTCTGTGTCTCTTCTCCTCTTTCATAAGGGCCCACCCTACTCCATTATGACTCAGATTGCATTAACCAAACCAAACCCATTGCCACTGAGTCGATTCT
Organism: Elephas maximus indicus; assembly: GCF_024166365.1. Classification (NCBI taxonomy): domain Eukaryota; kingdom Metazoa; phylum Chordata; class Mammalia; order Proboscidea; family Elephantidae; genus Elephas; species Elephas maximus. The sequence goes on along the minus strand of NC_064846.1, from coordinate 82,835,597 downwards.
GACTCATAGCAGCCCTATAGGACAGAGTAGAACTGACGCACAGAGTTTCCAGGGAGGGCCTGGTGGATTTGAACTGCTGACCTTTTGGTTAGCAGTCATAGCGCTTAACCACTATGCCACCAGGGTTTTCCAGGTTAGATTAAGACCCACCCTAATTCAATATGGCTTCATGTTAACTGATAAATCATCAAATAACCTATTTGCAAACAAGGTGACAGCTACAGGAACCAGTAGTTAGGACTTCAAAATATCTTTTGGTGGGACACAGTTCAGTCTATAACAGTCCATTATCTTGACTGTCCAAAATTCATATCCATAAAAACCAAACCAAAAATCAAACCCAGTGCCGTCGAGTCAATTCCGACTCATAGAGACCCCATAGGACAGAGTAGAACTGCCCCACAGAGTTTCCAAGGAGAGCCTGGCAGATTCGAACTGCCAACCCTTTGGTTAGCTGACATAGACTTAACACTACGCCACCAGGGTTTCCTCACCACCTGCAAAATTTGTTCATCCAATCCCAGCATCCCCAAAGTATTAACCCATTCATTCCAACATCAGTTCTAAGTCCAAAATCTACATAATCTACATCAGGTGTAGGTAAGACTCTCTATGTTCCATCCTGTGGCAAAATTTCTTTCTATCTCTGGATCTGTGAAACCTAGAATACAGGTTATCTACTTCTAAAATACAATGGTGCAACAGGCATAAGGAAGACATTCCCATCAAAAAGGGAGAAATTGGAGGGGAAAAAAAACATCACGGGTCTCAAGTAAGTCTAAAATGCAACAGGACAAATTTCATTATATTTCAAGGCTTGAAAGTAATTCCCTGTTGTATGGGCCCACCCAGGGAGCGACTTCATTTTTCTGGTTCTCCAAGGTGGCAGCCCTGGTCTCTCTTCCCTGGACAGTGCCTGTATGCCCTGGAATCAAGGAAGCAGCATACTAGCAGATGAAGCCCTGATAGCCTCTGAATTACTCTGAGAGTCATTCTTCTTTTTACTTGAAGGATAACACATGTTTGCAGCTGAGTAGCTCTATCAACCTGTTTCCTACCTATAGAATTCCAGGAATCAGAAATCTTTCCTTCATCTCATACTATCTCTGTCCCTGTCAGTCTAAGCTGACATCTTTTCACATGAGATAGTTGATTGGATCCATAAATTACATGCTTAATCCTCCTAACAAACGGTTTTCCATCCACATTCTTGTTGTTCTCTTTGGAGCATGTTTTCTCAATTTTTGCAGCATGGATAGGCTAGGAATTTCTCACATCTTCAATTTCTGCTTCCTTTTTGCTTAAGAGTTCATTCCTCAATTTATCTCTTTCCTCTTGCATTTTCCTATAAGCAGCAAGGTGATACCAGGCTACATCTTCTGTACTTTGGAAATCTCCTGAGCTAAATATCCAATTTTATCACTTACAAATCCTACTTTCCACAAAACCATAGAATGTAATTCAGCCCAGTTTCTTGTTACTTTATAACAAAGATCGTCTTTCCTCCAGTGTCCAGTAACATGTTCATTATTTCCTTTTTAGGAAGCACATTTAGCATCCACATCCTAGCAACATTCTTTGCATGATGATATGTGTATTCTCTAAGAAAATAGAAGCTTTCACTACAGCTCGCCTCACTTTTTTTTTTGAGGCCTCACCACAATTGCCTTTAATGCCCATAAGTCTACCAACAGTCCTTCAAGACAATCTAGGCTTTTACTGTCAATATCTAACCATCCAGTATCTAACCATTGCCCAATTCCAAAGACACTTCCACATTTTTAGGTATATGTTACAGCACCACTCCACTTTCAGGTACTAAAATCTGTATTAGCTTCCTAGGGTGGCCAGAACACTATATCACAAAATGTGTGGCTTATAAGAACAGAAATTTATTGTCTCACAGAGGCTGTAAGTCCAAATCAACATGTTGGCTGGGCCATGCTCCTCCAGAAGCTCACTCCTTTAGTTTCTTTCCCAGATTCTGGTGTCCTTAGCTTGTAGAGGAATCTTCACATGGCTGTCCTGCCTCTGTTTGTCTATGACTCATCTCCTTTTTATAAGGACACCATTCCGATTGGATTAGGACTCACCCTACTTCAGCATGACCTCATGTTAACTCACAACATCTTCAAAAACCCTGTTTCCAAACAAAGTCACATTCACAGGTACCAAGGTTAAGATTCCAACATAGGTTTTTGGGGGACACAATTCAATCAATAACATCACCTATTAAATATTGTAAATTCTCTTCTCTTCATATCTAATCGCACTCTCTTGGGTATTTCATTCAGTACCATGGTTATAAATAATATCTATATTCTAATGACTCCCAAATATGTCCAAACTTAATGACTTCCCTAATGTACAGACTCCTATATACAACTGCCTTGGGACCTCTCTACTTATTGCCTAATAGTCATATCAAACTTAACATGTCCAAAATAGAACTCTTGATAATATCACCAATTCCCATCTATCTTGCTCCTCACCATGTGCTTGGGTCAAAAATTTAAAGTTCATCATTGATTCTTCTTCTTTTCACACACTTTACATAAATTTGTGTGCCAGGCTGACTTACAATTTGAAGTAAAGGGAGGGATATTTCAACCCATTTTTTTTAAATCTGTGGGAAGACAGATATAAAAGAGTAACAGCAGTAAAGGCCGCTAGCTCCAAAGTTATTCCTAAAAAACTCAAGGAAATAGATGTTAAAATAATGGCTCTTCTTTCAGAATGTATCTCAAAACTAATGTTTTTTCACCTCCTCAACTGCTACCTAATCCAAGCCACTGTCTTCTAGCCTAAACTATTATAGTAGATTCCTAAATGGTCTCTAGGGTTCCATTCTTGTCTCAGTATAGTTAGTCATTCTTCCACATGCTAATACAGAAATATTTTAAAAATACATAAATCAGATCATGTCACTCCCATACTCAAAACCCCCTAATCATTAAAACCCTCCAGTTGTTGTCTATTGTGTTGAGAAAAATAATACAAACTCTTTACCATGGCTTACAAAGTCCTATGTGATATGGCCCCTCTGTAGCACATGGAACTCATCTCCTGCCACTCTCTGGCTCACTCTGATCTGGCCACATTGGCTATCTTGCTGTTGCTAAAATACACCAAAATTATCCTCACTTCCAGGTCTTTGCATTTGCTGTAATGCCTGGCACATAGTAGGTGCTCAGTAATTATTTTTTGAATAGATGAATGAACCAATGAATACCAATGGGGATTATCATACTTGAAAGTGATATCAGTCATATTCACTTCAAAGAGAAAAAGAAGGAGAAAATTGAGGGCATGGTTGAGCCAGAGTAGGCTGACAGGCTATAATCAAGAGGATGCAGAACATAAAGCTTAGCGTTGAAGACAAGCTCCTACTATGCCCTAATTTGCACCCTAGATGACGAGCAATTTATATGAAATTCCATGCCACAAGACAATGCACTATAATCTGGAGCTACACAATCTGACATCTATTAGTAGTAAAGTAAAACTTGTTGACAACAATTGGTTTTGGATATGTGAAGTCAAGACCACCAATGTGATGTTTTCTTATTTGGTTGTCCACTGAATTAACTAGTATTCTTTACACTGTGTGGGTTCTAATTTGTGGAGAAGCTGGCACCATGGTGATTGTAAATTAATATTAAATAGCAGCAGCATTAAAACCATGCAAACAATTTAAGTCACTTACAAAGCATGAATCACATTCCTTTGATTTAAATGAATGTTAAAAATTTCATTTGTTTAAAGGTCTGAGGATTGTTACTGTTAATACTTATGGGAATAAATGCTAAGATCTTATTAAAAAAAAACACATTATACCCTAAGCATGACAGGAGAATGAATAGCATAATACACAAAGAAGGGAATGCACTTTAATATTGTTTTAAATTTTCTTGAGAATTTAAATTTTAAGAGAGAATCAACATAAAATACCCACTACACCTCATTTCAGTTAGACTCAGCTAAACAAAAATTATCTTCATCAGGCATCAAATATTGTGTACAAAATTATTATGTGAACTCCAAATAGTTCATTAATTACAAGGCTTTCTGTTTAAAGTTATATATGTTGATTTTGTCAGATTACTTGCCACTATTGCTCAGAATTGTAGTTTCAGTGAACCTGTTTTATTGGGGCAATGTGGTATAATGAATGAATTACTTAATATGGCCCTTCTAGCCATGGTCTTTGTGACTCACACACAATGCCTGAATGGGACTATGTATATGAAAAATGTGATGATTGGGGTTGTGTCAACTTGGCTAGGCCATGACTCCCAATATTTTATGGTTGCCCTCCATTTTATGTGTTGAGGATCCTGACCTCTACATGTTGATGAGGTAAAACTTGTGCAGGGTGTGTCTTATATCAAAGCCTTGGAAGAGGGCGTGACTCAATTCCCACCCTTACTCAAGTTAGGATCTTCCCTGGGGTGTGGCCCTCAGCTACAGTATATGTGTGGGTGACCTGGTGGGGTTCTCTCTCACTGTATCTGGATCCCATGCCTAGTTCATGATCAGTTGACTTCTGGTTCTTGACACAACCCCAACCATCACAGTTTCCATATACCTTATTTACATAGTCCCATTCAGGCATTGTGTGTGAGTCACAAAGACCATGGCTAGAACCTCTGGGACTTGAACCAGAAGCCTGCTGTCTGGCCTGCCGATTCTGGGATTCGCCAGCCTCCTGACTATATGGTAGGAAGTAGTAATAATAGTTACCACTTTGACTGTTAAGTGTGTCCCAGGCCTTATGCTAAGATATTTCTATGTAGTATCTCATTTAATTCTCATAACCACTCTATAATTTTAAAAAAAAATAGGTATTATTAATGCCCACATCTTATGAACGAAGAATTAAAGCACAGAGAATTCAAGTCCAAGTTAGAAAATGACTGAGCCAGGATTAGCACACAAGTAATCCTACCAGAAGCTCCACTATTAACCATTAGAGACCTATGAAAACCTAATGGTATATATTCCCTTTGGAATGTGCTGTAATATACAGTCCATTCCTTCCTTCAGAAGTCCATGCTACCACCCACACACTAGGACAGTGGCTGTACTATCCAAAGATGATGTTACTAAAGCACATAATCTAAACTGTGGCAATGTTCTGCTTTGTAGCATTTTTTTGTTTACCCTGGGGTTATCTAATTTTTCCAACGAAGTCATGAGCTATTTTAGCCTCTACTTCTTTTCTACTATCAATAATTAGTTGTTGACCCTTCAACCAAAGATTGAACAGACCCATGGAACAAAACAAGACTAAAGGGGTATACCAGACCTGGGGCAGGGACTGGAATGCAGGAGGGAACAGGAAAGCTGGTAATAGGGAACCCAGGGGTGAGAAGGGAGAGTATTGACATGTCGTGGGGTTGTTAACCACCGTCATAGAACAATGTGTGTACTAACTGATGAGAAACTAGTTTGTTCTGTAAACCTTCATCTAATGTACAATAAAAAAAATAGTTGTTGAGAGAAAAGTATGCCAGAGAACAAGCTGTCCTGACTCTGTTCTCATCAATGGATAAAAGATTTCTTTTAAAAATCTCCATAGAAAACTCAATCTTTGGCAGCAATTACCACAAAATCAGTACTAATACCTAAATGCTTTTTTCAACAATGGTATCCTGGTATGAGGCTTTGAAATATATTGAGTTTTTGGCCTTAAGCCATAGCTTCCCCACTGACTAGTCATGAAGTATTGAGTGAATCAAAATCTTTATCAGTAACTCTTTGATTTGGACTTTTTAGCAGGCAAGTTTCTTAAGGCAAAAATGCCGTCTTTATTATTTCGTTTTGCAGAAAACCAAGTAAAATGTAAGTATTTATTTTTAATTATAATAATAATTAGTAATATCATCTTTAAAAAAAAAGACTGTTATTTACCTCACTAGATTGCCATGAGAATAAGGTTTATCTGAATCAGGCAAAAGAAAAAAAAATGAGACAGTAAAATATCTTAAAACTCATCTGGGTTTTAGTGCTGGCAATTCTATCAATTTGTTTTCAGTATAGATAAGTTTGCCTCACATTTTGGAGCCTCAGTTTCTCCACCTTTAAAGATAGAATGCTATCACCTGCCCTGCCTGACTCAGAAAGCTTTCTAAATATGAAGCATAGTGCAGGAAGAAAGGCTTAACATTATTATTGCTTGATTAAAACCCATCTCTAATATTTCAAACCTTCAGAGGAAAAATCTAATTTATGAAGTTCAGATTGACATCAGATAATGGAAGTTATGTTGGGATGAAAAGTACCTGAAGCCTTGCTAAAAATAAATAAATAAAATAACACCTAAGCTCCACTGGAAACAGCTGCTCATATCAAGTTTACATTCACAAATGCTTGGTAGAGTAAAAGAAATTCCCTTAGCACTCATCACATGCATATTGTATTTTTTTTTTTGTAAAGGACAGCAAGGCCCCTAGCCCCATCCCTAAAATGTGTTCAGGTCAAAGGAGGGACATGCATACTCTGAATGACTCCATGAAAATTGAAAGCCAGTCTGACCTATAATTTGAAGTAAAAAGGGAAGGACATTTCAACCAGTTTTTTTTTTTAATCTCTAGAAAACAGAATAATAATAATAAAAGAATAACTGCAGCTACCTCAGATATGCATGTAAGGGCATAAGCTCCTAGGCTGGTCCTAAAAACTCAGGTAAATAGATGTTAAAATAATGTAAAATGAATATATGTATTTTTAAAACTCATTTTGGAAGCATTACCAAAGCTACTCTGTTATTTGGTTTTCACAAAATCTCCACTGGCAGAACACAGATTATCCCACTTGACAGAATAAGGCAACTAAAGCCCAGAGAGGGGAAAAAGACTTGCTAAAATTAACACAGCTCACTAATAGAAAAACAGTTCTAGAACCATATTAACCTAAGAAGCAGATTTAGCTCAACCGCTATTTGGAAAACAGATTTCTAGAGGAATTATAGAGTTGGAGTGTTGGAGGAGAATGCAAGTGCCCAAGAAACCCATCCCCCTACCACAACTGCACCTCAAAGTCTTGGCAATCTTCTGTTTTTAATTTCTGAAGTTCTCTGGAGGGTCTAAAAAATGTTAAACATTTTTCTTCCCTTCAGCACAGAACTAGGAGACTACAAAACCACAAATTTTGTGGTAGTGTTTCCAAAGAGGGACCATGTGTGTATGCTCCCCTTTATTCCTGCCCCAGTCCCATTTTTTTGACCAAAGTCCCTGTTTTTCTCTTTGTGGTATTATTGTTTGCCCCTAAATTCCTCTCAGCACAGAGCTAATTTAAACCATCTTTTGGTTCAACAAAATAGTCCTTTGTCTTTCATCACTTTAATCTTCCAGTTTAAAACTGTGTAGAGAAGAAAAACTAGCAAGGTACTTGTCATTGTAATATTACTTTCCTGAATGGTTAGACTGAAGATCTTGAATAAATATGAAGTTTTAGGAATGTCTCTGGACCTCAGAGAGACCATATCCATATGGCGTATGACTAGAGTAACCCTATTGTTCTTATTCAAACTAGGAGACTTTTAAGAGTGAAGGAGGGCACTAACTAGACAGGATGATGAGACAACAAGCATAAACTCGGACCATTGCCCTACAGGTGAATTAATATAAAGCTCAGCAAGAATATATTCAGATAGAGTACTTGGAGTACTTGTTCATCACCTTATTTGGAGATCTGAATCTCCTTAAGAATCTGATGAAAGCCATGGACCTTCTTCCCGGAAGAATGCAGATAGGCTTATACATATAAATTTAGTGTAGAGATTGACAAACTATGATCCATGGGCCAATCAGGCTCCCTGTCTATTTTTGTAAATAAATTTTTTACATGAACACAGCCATACCCATACTTTCTGAATTGTTTTATGATGCTTTTGCACTGTAATGACAGAGTTGAGTAGTTGCAACAAAGACCTTACAGCCAGGAAAAAGATGCAAATATTTCCTATCTGGTCCCTCACAGAAAAAAAAAAGTTTGCTGACTCCTGTTTTGGAGAATCATTAATACCATTCTAATAACTACTGGGTTAGCACTAAAAACATGAAGCTTAATGGGATGAAATGTTAAGTCTCACATTTAGGTTAAAAATTAATTTTATAAGAATAAAATTGAGGAGATAAAAGCACTGGACAGTTCAATTAACAATCGAACCAAACAACGTATCCTGGATGCTCACAAAGCTTATGCTTCTTGTCTTTGTTGTTGTTAGGTGCCGTGGAGTCGGTTTCGACTCATAGTAACCTCTATACACAAAACAAAACATTGCCCAGTCCTGAACCATCCCCACGATCATTGTCATGCTTGAGCCCGTTGTTGCAGTCACTGTGTCAACCTGTATTCTTGAGGGTTTTCCTCTTTTTCACTGACCGTTTATTTATCAAGCATGACATCCTTCTCCAGGGACTGATTCCTCCTGATAACATGTCCAAAGTATGTAAGAAGTCTCGTCATCCTTGCTTCTAAGGAGCATTTTGGCTGTACTTCTTCCAAGACAGGTTTGTTCATTCTTTTTGCATTCCATGGTGTTTTAAAAAACAAACAAAAACCCATTGCCATCCAGTCGATTGCGACTCATAGAGATGCTATAGGACAGAATAGAACTGCCCCATAGGGTTTCCAAGGAGCGGTTGGTGGGTTTGAATTGCCGACGTTTTTGTTAGCAGGCCAATGCTTAACCATTGCACCACCGAGGCTCTGACTACATACATGCTTTTTAATTTTTAAATTTTTATACTGCTTTAAGTGAAAGTTTACAAATCAAGTCAGTCTCTCATACAAAAACTTATACACGCCTTGCTATATACTCCTAGTTACTCACTCTCTAATGAGACAGCGCGGGGGTTGGGTTTAATGAGACAGCACACTCCTTCCCTCCACTCTCTATTTTCATGTCCATTTGGTCAGCTTCTGAACCCCTCTGCCCTCTCATCTCTCCTCCAGGCAGGAACTGCCCACATAGTCTCACGTGTCCACTTGATTCAAGAAGCTCACTTTTCACCAGTGTCATTTTCTATCCCATAGTCCAGCCCAAACCCTGTCTGAAGAGTTGGCTATGGGAATGGTTCCAGTCTTGGGCAAACAGAAGGTCTGGGGACCATGACCTCTGGGGTCCTTCTAGTCTGTCAGACCATTAAGTCCAGTCTTTTTACAAGAATTTGGGATCTGCATCCCATTGCTCTCCTGCTCCCTCAGGGGTTCTCTGTTGTGTTCCCTGTCGGGGCAGTCATCAGTTGTAACCAGGCACCATCTACTTCTTCTGGTCTCAGGCTAATGTAGTCTCTGGTTTATGTGGCCCTTCCTGTCTCTTGGACTCAGAATTACTTTGTCTTTGGTGTTCTTCATTCTCCTTTGGTCCAGGTGGGTTGAGACCAGTTGATGCATCTTAGATGGCTGCTTGCTAGCATTTAAGACTCCAGGAGCCACTTTCCAAAGTGGGATACAGAATGTTTTCTTAATAGATTTTATTATGCCAATTGACTTAGATGTCCCCTGAAACCCTGGTCTCTAAAACCCAGCCCCTGCTACCCCGGCCTTCGAAGCATTCAGTTTATTCCGGAAACTTCTTTGCTTCTGGTTTAATCTGGTTGTGCTGTCCTCTACTGTATTAACGTGTTGTCTTTCCTTTCACCTAAAATAGTTCTTATCTATTATCTAATTGGAAACTCTGGTGGTGTAGTGGTTAAGTGCTACGGCTGCTAACCAAAGGGTCGGCAGTTCAAATCCACCAGGCGCTCCTTGGAAACTCTATGGGACAGTTCTACTCTGTCCTATAGGGTCTCTATGAGTCAGAATCGACTCGACGGCACTGGGTTTGGTTTTTGGTGTTTATTATCTAATTAGTGAAAAACTCTCTCCCTCCCTGCTCTCATAACCGTCAAAGAATATTTTCTTCTCTGTTTAAACTATTTCTTGAGTTCTTATAATAGTGGTCTCATATAATATTTGTCCTTTTGCAACTGACTAATTTCACTCCACATAATACCTTCCAGATTCCTCCATGTTATGAAATGTTTCACAGATTCATCATTGTTCTTTATCAATGGGTAGTATTCCGTCATGTAAATATACAATAATTTATTTATCCATTCATCCATTGATGGGCACCTTGGTTGCTTCCATCTTTTTGCTATTGTAAACAATGCTGCAATGAACATGGGTGAGCGTATACCTGTTTGTGTAAAGGTTCTTATTTCTCTAGGACATATTCCAACGAGTGGGATTGCTTGATCCTATGGTAGTTCTATTCCCAGCTTTTCAATGAAGTGCCAAATCGATTTCCAAAGTGGTTGTACCATTTTACATTCCCACCAGCAGTGTATAAGTGTTCCAGTCTCTCCACAACCTCTCCAACATTTATTAGGTTGTGTTTTTTTGATTAATGCCAGCCTTGTTTTTTTTTTTTCTTGTTGGAATGAGATGGAATCTCATTGTAGTTTTGATTTGCATTTCTGTAATGGTTAATGATCCGGAGCATTTGCTCATGTATCTGTTAGCTACCTGAATGTCTTCATTAGTGAAGTGCCTGTTCATATCCTTTGCCCGTTTTTTAAATGGGCTATTTGTTTTTTTGCCGTTGAGTTTTTGCAGTATCATGTAGATTTTAGAGACAGACAGTGATTGGAAATGTCATAGCTAAAAACTTTTTCCCAGTCTGTAGGTAGTCTTTTTACTCTTTTGGTGAAGTCTTTGGATGAGCATAGGTATTTGATTTTTAGGAGCTCCCGGTGACTTAGTTTCTCTTCTGCATTGTTAATAATTTGTTGTATACTGTTTATGCCATTTATTATGGCTCCTAGCATGGTCCGTATTTTTTTTTCATGATCTTTATTGTTTTAGATTTTGTATTTAGGTCTTTGATCCATTTTGACTTAGTTTTTGTGCAAGGTGTGATTTATGGATCTTGTTTCATTTTTTTGCTGATGGATATCCAGGTATACTGGCACCATTTGTTAAAGAGACTCTCTTTTCTCCATTTAACTGATTTTGGGCCTTTGTAAAATATCAGTTGCTCATATGTGGATGGATTTATGTCCGGATTCTCAATTCTGTTCCGTTGGTTTATGCATCTCTTGTTATACCAGTACAAGCTATTTTGACTACTGTGTTGATATAATAGGTTCCAAAATCAGGTAGACTGAGACCTCCCCCCTTTGTTCTTCTTTTTCAGTAATGCTTTACTTATTAGGAGCCTCTTGGCTTCCACATGAAGTTGGTGATTTGTTTCTCCATTTCATTAAAAAATGTCATTGGAATTTGGATTGGAATTCTGATATATCTATAGATGGGTTTTGGTAGAATACGTATTTTTGCAATGTTAAGTCTTATTATTCATGAGCAAGGTGTATTTTTCCACTTATGTAGGTCTCTTTTGGATTCTTGCAGTAGTGTCTTGTACTTTCACTTGTATAGGTCTTTTACGTCTCTGGTAAGATTTATTCGAAAGTATTTTATCTTCTTGGGGGCTACAGTAAATGGTATTGATTTGGTGATTTCCTCTTCGATTTTCTTTTTGTTGGTGTAGAGGAATCCAACTGATTTTTGTATATTTATCTTGTATACTATAGGGTCACTATAAGTCGGAATCGACAGCAGTGGGTTTGGTTTTTTGGATGTTGTATCCTGATACAATCCTGAACTCTTCTATTAGTTTCGGTAGTTTTCTTGAGGATTCTTTAGGGTTTTCTGTGTATAAGATCATGTCATCTGCAAATAGAGATACTTTTACTTCTTCCTTACCAATTTGGTTGCCCCCCCCCTTTTTTTAATCTAGCCTAATTGCTCTGGCTAGGACCTCCAGCACAACGTTGAATAAGAGTGGTGTTAAAGGGCATCCTTGTCTGGTTCCCGATCTCGAGGGGAATGCTTTTACACTCTCTCCATTTAGGTTGATATTGGTTGTTGGCTTTGTATAAATGTCCTTTATTATGTTGAGGAATTTTCCTTCTATTCCTATTTTGCTGAGAGTTTTTATCATGAATGGGTGTTGAACTTTGTCAAATGCCTTTTCTGCATCAATTGATAAGATCATGTGGTTCTTGTCTTTTGTTTTTACTTAATGATGGATTACATTAATTGTTTTTCTAATGATGAGCCATCCCTGCATACCTGGTATGGATCCCAATTGGTGATGGTGAATTGTGTTTTTTGATATGTTGTTGAATTCTATTGGCTAGAATTTTGTTGAGGATTTTTGCATCTAAGTTCATGAGGGATATATGTCTGTAATTTCCTTTTCTTGTGCTGTCTTTACCTGGCTTAGGTATCAGGGATATGCTGGCTTCATAGAATGAGGTTGGGAGTATTCCATCCTTTTCCATGCTCTGAAAAACCTTTAGTAGTGGTGGTATTAACTTTTCTCTGAGAGTTTGGTAGAACTCTGCAGTGAAGCTGTCTGGGCCAGGGTTTTTGTTGTTGTTGTTTTGGGGAGTTTTTTAGTTACCTTTTCAAACTCTTCTTTTGTTATGGGTTTATTTAGTTATTCTCTCTCTGTGTTAGTTTAGGTAGGTAGTGTGTTTCTAGAAATTTATCCATTTCTTCTAGGTTTTCAAATTTGTTAGAGAACAATTTTTCATAGTAATCTGATTTTTTTTTTTTAATTTCAGTTGGGTCTGTTGTAATATCACCCATCTCATTTCTCATTTGGGTTATTTGCTTCCCCTCCTGTTTTACTTTTGTCAGTTTGGCCAATGGTTTAACAATTTTGTTAGTTTTTTTCAAAGAACCAGCTTTTGGTCTTGTTAACTCTTTCAATTGTTTTTCTGTTCTCATTTCCGTTAACTCTGCCCTAATTATTATGATTTGCTTTCTTCTGCTGCCTGAGGGTTTCTTTTGTTGCTCTCTTTCCATTTGTTCAAGTCGTAGAGATAATTCTTTGATTTGGGCCCTTTGTTTTGTATGTGCACATTTATTGATATAAATTGACCTCTAAACACTGCTTTCACTGTGTCCCAAATGTTCTGATAGAAGGTGTTTTCATTCTCATTGGATTCTATGAATTTCTTTATTCCATCCTTCATGTCTTCTATAACCGAGTCGTTTTTGAGGGGGTTATTTGTCAGTTTCCAAGTGTTTGATTTCTTTTCCCTGCTTTTTCTGTTATTGATTTTTACTTTTATGGCCTTATGGTCAGAGAAGAAGCTTTGTAATATTTCAGTGTTTTGGGTTCTGCTAGGGATTGTCTTATGACCTAATATGTGGTCTATTCTAGAGAATGATCCAAGTGCACAGGAAAAGACCATATACTTGGCCTCTGTTGGGTGGAGTTTTCTGTACATATCTATGAGGTCAAGTTGGTTGATTGTGGCATTAGATCTTCTATGTCTTTACTGAACTTCTTTCTGGATGTTCTGTCCTTCACCGAAAGTGGTGTGTTGCACTCTCCTACTATAATTGTTGTGCTGTCTATCTCACTTTTCAATGCTATTGGAGTTTGTTTTATGTATCTTGCAACCCTGTCGCTGGGTGCGTAAATATTTAATATGGTTATGTCCTCCTGGTATATTTTCCCTTTAATCATTATCCTTCCTTATCCTTTGAGGTAGATTTAACTTGAAAGTCTCTTTTGTCAGAAATTAATATCGCCACTCCTGCTCTTTTTTAATCATTGTTTTCTTCACATTTTTTTCCCCATGCTTTGAGTTTTAGTTTGTTTGTGTCTCTAAGTCTAAGGTGTGTCTCTTGTAGGCAGCATATAGACGGATCACATTCTTTTAATCCATTTTGCCACTCTCTGTCTTTTTATTGGTGTATTTAGTCCATTTACCTTCAGCGTAATTATGGATAGGTGAGTTTAATGCTGCCATTTTGATGTCTTTTTTTGTGTGTTGTTGACAGTTTCTTTTTCCCACTTAATATTTGTGCTGAGTAGTTTATATGCTGTACTTTCCTATTATTCGTTGTAGTTGATTTTTGTTTCTGCTAAGTCTCTATTTTTTTCTTGTATTTTATTTTGACAAGTGGGATTGTTAGTCTCCTTTGTGGTTACCTTAATATTTACCTCTGTCTTTTTAAGTTTAAACCTAACTTTTAGTTCTTTATATCACCTAGTCTTCCTCCTCATGTGAAAGATCTATGGCTACATTTCTTAGTCCTTCTTTATTGTTCTAATGTTGTCTTCTTTTACATAATGATTTTGCCCTTTCCCTGTTTTGAGCTTTATTTTATCCTTATTTATTTTTCTGATTTCCCTAACTGGGTTGACATGTGATTACTCTGTCCAGTGTTCTAGTCTTGGGTTGATATCTGATATTATTGATTTTCTAACCAGAGAACTCTCTTTAGTATTTCTAGTAGTTTTGGTTTAGTTTTTATGAATTCCCTAAACTTCTGTTTATCTGCAAGTGTCCTAATTTTGACTTCATATTTGAGAGACAGTTTTTCTGGATATGTGATTCTTGACTGGAATTTTTCTTCTTCAATGCTTTATATAAGTCATCCCACTGCCTTCTTCCCTGTAGTCCGAGATTATTCTTATTGTCTCTCCTTTGTAGTTGTGAGGAAAGTGTGTCCCTGTTCTCTAGAGCGCACAGGTCAGTGGGTTCTGCTGACAGACCTTGGGCCTCCATTACTTCTGGTTGTAAGGACTGGGAGGTACCAGTTATCCTTGGACCCCTGTCACATGTGGCTGGTTTACCTGAGTGGAGCCACCAGTCCCTAGGTCCCTGATGTGGGTAGGTGAAGACCCTGTTTAATAGGCAAAGCAGTGTCAAACATCAAACACCCCCTCTCCATAGCACAGCTGAAACAGTTGCAGTCTGTCAACAGGGGTCTATTCTCCTGAAATAGGCCCACACAGGTCCATGCAGGGGGGAA